>NW_026727194.1:0-34741 GCF_029784015.1 Lycium ferocissimum | reverse complement strand
TAAAGGCATGATTTCCTTGTTACGGGCCCATAAATGATAACCATAATGTCCTGCTTTCTAGAAATGCTAGAAGCTTATGATTCTCAATGTTTTCATGATATGGTTGATCTTGTTCATCGTCCTTGATCTCATCTTATGGTGGTTGACCCTCTAAGGAAAGATATAGTGATAATGATGATTCCCATAATGGTAATCGGAGGTTCGCCGACCTCATGTCACTCCGATAGAGTGGTCGGGTACGATATCTATTGTGCACACTACTACAGTTGGGTACGGATAACACCGAGCCTTGCTATGGCCGGGTACGGGTGACACCGAGCCTATATGGCCGGGTACGGTATCAATAATTATATATGTATGTATTTATGGAATGTTTTCTTTAGATAAAAGTTAGATATGCATGACAGCCGCCTCAAGAGGTATAAATTGATCTCTTTACCTCATGTTGTCTTCATATTTTCAGTATGCTGTTATTCATGCCTTACATACTCAGTACATTATTCGTACTGACATCCTTTATGTTTGTGGACACTGCATTCATACTCGCGGGTAGACAGGGAGACGGACCGGACCCCTAGGTTGCTTCTTCAGTGATTGTACAGGAGCGCTCCATTTGTTTCGGAGTCGCAGATTAGCCGGTACTATTTTTTTGTGTGTATATGGGCATGGCGGGGTCCTGTCCCATCTTTAAGATGTTATGCACTCCTTGTAGAGGCTCATAGACAGGTGTTGATAGTTAGATATTTTGTATATCATTTTTGGCAGCCTTGTCGGCTTGTACATATAGGCATAGTTGATGATGTTTATATGGATGTGCATATGTTCGATGGAACTTGTGTCCCTTTAGTGTAGTAATTATGAGTTAGCCATGTGACTCACCTAGATATGGCTATGAGAAGTATGATAAGAGGTGCCCGTCGGGTTAGCTCCGAGTGCCCGTCATGGCCCTCCGGTTGGGTCCTAACATAAACTGCCTAATAACTACTAAGAATTTGAAATACCTACAACAACTTCTTATAAGAGAAGAGTAGGTTTACAAGTTAAAGCACGTGAAACAAAGCTTAAGACAAACTAAGAGAATAAAGCATCTTCAGTGTTAGAAACAGATCTTTCAGTTTGTGATTAGCTGTGTTGAGCGCTTGTAGAGTCTTGTGACGGCTGCACCTTTTGGGTTATTTTTAGATTTTCCAAGTGATGCACAATATGTTGCAACATGTTGTATATCTAGTGGGAAGCATGTGGGATGGATAGAGACCACTCATTCAATATTTGACCTAAAGCATGGGCCAGCTCATCAGTACTTGTGTGCGATGAGTAGCTCGGCTTTACGGTCTCTTGCTACCGTCCAAGATGAACAAAGAGCAGATCAGAGACCAAGTCTCTATCTGGTTCTGAATCAGTTTGACAATCATCAAAACAAAAAGCACTTGGACGTATCAGTGATTTTATCACCTTAATGAATATTCAGTGACGAAGGGTACAAAGATGATCCTGTTTACCCTTGTCTCTTTATGATGATCAGAACCTTTCATATTATTGTGTAAGTTGAAACTTGTATATTATTAGAACTCTTGAAGAGTTTCCAAACGTATTAGATTATATCTGCGAAAAGAGATTGAAATGAGAGAATTGAGCTGGTCCTGAAGTACTATATATTTGTGCAGTTGATGTGTTTATATATCTTGCTATAACTACGAGCATGATATAATTTTACTCCGACATGGAGATATTGAAATAGATCAACTGCATATTGCAAATGAAAGCCCCGACATGAATGTATTTGTCCTAACAAATATTGTCAAGTGTTTTGGATATATAGGGCATTCATCTGATTGACATAACAGTTCAATCCAAAAATGTTATCTATTGCCATAAAGGAATACTGTCATGACAGTCAAATCATAGAAAGACAACAACAGATTATGGAGCAAGTCATGAATGTACTTGTCGTGATTGCAACAATATTATATGGCGATGATGCAGCTCTAAGGAAGGAAGATGCAGATCATTCAGTTCGTTAAATCATCATTTGACAGATCTGATCACAAATGCTCTGCCAACCTCAAGATATGATAAGTTGGGATACTAGATTGGAGTACATCATCTTCAAGAATTATGTGATGTTTTTATCAGGGGGAGTATGATACGCTTTGCACTCTTTTTTCATTAACCAAGATTTTGTCCCATTTGGGTTTTCCTGGTAAGGTTTTTAATGAGGCAGCTACCAATGCGTATTACCAAATGCGTGTACTCTTTTTTCTTCACTAGGATTTTTTCCCATTGGGTTTTTCCTAGTAAGGTTTTAGCGAGCCACATTATCTATTAATGAACATCCAAGGGGGAGTGTTATAAATACACCATATTATGGATGTCCATTGAAATACATGATTTTCTGCATAAGCTTGCAATTGGATAAACTTGTAATCAAGCAGGCGGCTTGCAAGTAGCTGTCTCAAAGCAAGTTACAAGCAACTTTCCCCGAAAAGCCTTCACAATTGCCTCGGCGCTTACAATCGGCGAGGCACTTACGAGTAGAAATAAACGGTAGGCTTGCAAGTAGCTCAAGTAGGCAGCTTCTGAAAAGCCTCGCAGGAGCTTTTTTTCTTCTATAAATAAGAAGTTCATTCAGTTCATTTAGATATCAATTGAAAGAGCAATAAAATATCTCTCTCCCCTAGCTTCTTTGGCTATATTTCTTGTTATCGTGTACTTTTAATATTATTTCATAATACCATACTCTTAATTGGATTCTCATAATTATTGATTCGGCCCACAACAGTAACTAAAAAAAGAGAAAAATAAAACGAAATACTCCAAATTGTTTTTCTTCTCCGTGATCATTATTTTTGTGGTCCTTTTTTTTCTTTTTTTTTTTGTTGATATTTGTCTGCGTGATCCAATCCTCGGTGACGTTGGATAGGATGATTGTTCATCCAGTGAAGGCCATGGCTGAAAGCCTGAAACTGTAGCTGCTCCTCGGTCTCCTTCCAAGTTGTCGACTTCTGGTACCTTTTTTTTCCTACTATTTTTTTTTATTCTTTTTGGAGTAAATTCAAGTAATATTAAAATTGAAAAAATTTGAAGAGAATTATTTGTAAAGTAACGTTGTGATTTTAATTATATCAAAATAAAGTGGCATTTGTTCTAATAGTAGGTGAAAAAGATTACAATGAAATTTGTTTTAGATTCTGCATAAACTGATTTTTTTAAAAAAAATTACCAATTCAATCTGCGAAAAGTTATAAGTAACTTCGGATATGTTTTTTAGATTTTACAAAAAACAACTCTAATTTAATGAAACTATTGTAACACAATTGTCAAAATAAAGATCACTTAAAGTCCTTTACGCGATAATTAATATATTTATGTTCAATCACACAAATCCGACCTATGAAGTTCCAGAAGCAAGTGTTAGATATCACTTTTGTTTTTGTCAAGCATAAGTACCAGAATCACAATTTATAAATATTTGCGAAAGCACCATAAGGAATTTACAGTTTTTAAAATTTTATTGTCTAACTCGAGTACATTATATAATTTTCAAAATTGTAAACTCATCAATACGGATACACACACAGAGTGTGATAGTGCGTACTCAAAGCACTATATTTAAAGCAGAAAGTCTTCGCAAAATGTTTGTTGCTTTTTACCCTATAAAAAAGATTTAACATTAGACAAAATTATTATTTAATAATTTTTCTAATATTTAGAACTATGAAGTGGTTTAAACTATTGACATTAAATCTTTCTTATTTGAGTTATGTACGAAGTCCTAATATTTAGGTTTCAAATGTCAATTAAGATTTTACCTTATATAAGTTTTATCCTTTTTTTTTAATTATGTAACATAAATGTTACTCGACTTTTCACACTTTAAAAATAGATTTATGTTGAAAAATTAATTATTTTCCTCACATTTGAAACCTTATAATTAGCTAAAATTATGGTTATTAAATTTCTGTTTACAATAACCGCTAGAGTACAAGCGAGGCACGTAGATTAAAAGTGTTATATTAACAGCACGAATCCCTTTAGGGAAATGTCGTTCACCTTTTAACCCTTTAAATTTATATTTCATATCGGACAAATTCTAATTTAATTATTCAGGAATAGACATTTAATAATTCCTCTAATATTTAGGAATTCGAAATCAACTAAAAATTTAACTTTGTAAAACTTTTTTTTTAATTATTAATACAAAATATTTAGGACTTTGTACTTCCAGTTTCTTTCAGTTCTAAGAGTCCTGTAATTTCAACTAATATTTCAAGCACTTTTAATTTCCTTCCACTATTCTTATTTAGGTTTATTAGAAGTATTTTTTTTAATAAAACTTTAAGTTTAGGAGTCCTTCTGTGAAAACAAAAAACAAAAAATCTCAGAAAAAGAACAAATCGGACATAAGATAAAATGGAAAAGAGAAGAAGAGAATAACTACAAAACTCCTTCCTTGGTAAATGCAAATTTAAAATAACAAGGAAGAAATAGTAAAAAATAAAATATATTCTAAATGAATTGTCATTATTTTTTTGTTACACTTATCTAGCAGATGAAAGCTATTAATATTTTTTATATATAAAGTTATTTCACTACTAAATAAATATGAATTAGAAACAGAAAGTTAAACAAAGAAAATTCATTGCTAATCCTATTTACCGACAGATTAATGATGAATTATCAAAAAAAGTTGTTAGCTACGAGCATTTTAATGACGATGTTCGTAGCTAAGTATATAATTTTTTTTTTTTTTGTGTGTTCAATGTAAAATGAGGTACGCGCTTTGGTCACGTGCATATTGAAACTAGTTATGTATAAAATATGTAGATTGTCATTAAAATACAAAAAAGAAATAGACACTAATGTTTTGTTATTAATAAAAAGTTAATGGATGAACTATTCGGAAATCTGTTGTCAGAATTGTGAGATTGATAAAAAAAATTGAAGCAAATATATGATATACTATATTTATCATGATTGATATGCTTTTTTAGCTAGTTAAATATAAACTATTGAAACTAAAATGAGACTTATTTAAATAAAAATTTGGAAAAAGTAAAAACTTAAAAAAATGAAAAGGAGAGGAATCCATAACTCATAGGGTTCACGCCGTGTGAAGCGCGGCAGTGGGTCTTTTCCCTGGAAGGAGACTTGTGGAAGACTTTGAATATTAATAGTAAGTCTGCCATATCATTAATGCACAATAGCTGTAGTCAAGTCCACGCAGACGAAAAAGACTGACTTTCTCTCCCTATGTTTAACAACCGGAAAAGGGCCAAATATATCTTATGTACTATGAGAAAATGTTTTACATATATTCTCGTAACTTTCGGTTTAAATATATCTCTGCTGTTATATTATTAATTTAGATATGTCCCTCTTTCGTTAAAATTGTGCAATGTGGTCATCCAAACCTACATAACCTGATTTTAAAAATTCAGATCAGTTTCTCAGGTTCAATTGCCTTTGAATCAAAATCTTGAAGTACAAATTCGCCTTTCATGTTTAAATTGAAATTAGATAATAAAAAAACAAAGCTAAATATTCAACAAAGAATAGACTTGGTCAAAATAATTGGGTAAGAAGAAAAAGGACTGAATTTCTTACGAGAGGAGTAAGTGATGTTGATGGAGATTCTTCAATGCATTGATTGTCCAATTGAGGGGAAGGGTAAAGGCGAGTTAAGGGTGTTGAGGTGACATCCACCACATTAAATGTCAGTGTCATGTAGGCTTGGATGTCTACTTTGGACAACTTTAACGGAAAAAAGGTATATTTAAACCAATAGTATAAAGACAGGGGTATATTTGAAAATAGTATAATAACAGAGATATATTTGAACCGAAAGCATAACAAGGGGTATATTTAAATCTAATCTCATAGCACAGGGATATATTTGGCCCTTTTCCGTTTAACAAAATACATAAATATCCCCTTGGCCCAACCAATTTTTTGAACGTAATATCATTGGATTATTCATGAACAGGCCCAGCTTGATCAAATTAAAGGTTTAAAATTAAATTATAATTAAAAATATAATTTAATTAATCATGTATTTTATTATTGTTGACCTGTAATATACATGTACGATAAATAAATTTTTGAGCAAGTGTTATCACATGAACACCTTGCTTCAATGTGGCTCCGCCACTGATCGAGAGGAGAATTAGTTTCTAGAAGCTCATGAATTAATCAAAGGAGGGTTGACTCTATTGCGGAATTTTAAGGAATGAAAGCAATATTTGAATTAGCAGAATTAGAAATGGATCTCTTCCCAAAAAAAAAAAAAATAGAAATGGATCATAATATTAAGGAAAAGTGCACAAAGTATAACCGATGTAGGGTAATTTGCACGATTGCCCTTATTCGGGGGTGGTCTTTAAGTTTGCCCCTCAAATTGTTGGTCTTTAATTTTGTTACACCTTGCAGTTTTCTACATTAAGATTCATCGTACGTTAGCTGTCTTAATTTCGGACACCGGGATTTGCCTTCGAGGTTATACGAGGTTGGATATGTTTAGCTTATGCTTAAAAGTGTTTAAGTTCATGTTTGGTAAGTTACGGAAGGATTAGAAAATAAGTGAATCGAAGCGGAAAGGTTCGTTAAAAGTTGTTTTACGGAAAATATAGAATATGGACCGTGTAATTGAGATATGGTCCGTATTTTGAGATATGGACCATATTTAAGGATTTTAAAATTTCCAGAGAAGGCAGTTTGGGAGGTGGTATTATACGGCTAACTGTACGGACCATATAATTTTATATGGCCAGGATGTTGGCCGTATAATGTTATACTGCCAAGGATACAGACCGTATATATATATATAATGCTACACCTCACAAATTTTCACGTCGGTTGTGTCAAAGGCAAACTAACGTAAGCCGGAGAGGCCATGCAACCCTTATAAGATTAAGGAAGACTTTTAACAAGTGTTAAGCAAGTATCTAAAGGTTCCCGGATCAAGCGAATCAAAGAAATTAAGTTTATCGAAACTTTGGGAAAACTTGGCAGAATTCTGGACAGGATTTTTGGTCCAACTTGAGGGAGGTATATCTCTTAGCATATGAGGAGTTATGGAATGAATAACTTATATAAATTCAAGTTCAGAGAGTCTTCTTTCCAATGCAACTGACAGTTACGACCCGTATAAAATTATACGACTAGAGATACGGACCATATAATTTATACGACCAAGAAATAAGGCCAATATTTTGTAAGTCGGTGGAATTTTCTAGAATTTAAGTATGATGACTCCTCTTCATTCTAAAGCCCAAGTTCAAGAAAGCTATAGAGACTTCTCCAAACACATTCAAACACATCTCCAAGCCTAAATCAAAGATCAAAGTGAAGATTAAAATGCTTAGGGTTTCAATGTGAGGTTGGAACTTGTCTCTACTTCTTGTGGCAGCTTTGGAGAGAACTTAGGAGTGAAGTAACATCTGAGTTGAGATATTCTTGAGTTGCTAAGGTAAGTTATTATCTCATCTTCATGTCTATGGTATTATTTAGCCTTTAAACAACTTGATTGAAGGGTAAAAGTATGGAAAGAGGTCCAAACATGAGTTAGGAACTATGTTGAGTTCATGGACTGTTTTGAGCATGTTTTGGCTATGTTGTTGAGCTTATTTCCTTGTATATGAGTAGTATCTAATGTTTTTGATGTGTTGATGAGATTATACTCCTTGATTGGGGGGAAAGAAAGTGTATATTGTTATTGTATATTGGTATACTTTGGGTTGTTTAGTGTATAATCTTTGTATGGATAGTGAAAGGAATATTTAAGGACTTTTTTAAGCTTGTTGTTGTTATTGTAGGTTGTTGTATATATTGATGTGATTGGAGAGTAAGGGGAAATGCTGCCTATTTTATTTTAGAATCAAGTTATCGTTGATATATGTGATACACTAGCGCCATCTAAGTTTGTATATGTATTCCTTGTTATAGGATTGTCGTGCTAGTTGTAAATAGCTCGATTTTTGGGTTGCTTGGGCGACCTGAGGTATGTACTGCCTATACTTTCTTTTCTTGGTATGATCCGTAGATAATAAGCGTTTATCGAATCTTAAAGAAAGAGAACTATTGTTTAGAGCTGTCATAGAGGTGTAACGATTTAGATGTGAAATTAAATCTTCTGAGGGATTTCTTTCCACTCCTTAGTTCATTGTTAATAGAAGAGTCAGAAAAAGACATGTTGACATCCCCAGACATTTCAGTTTATACATGGTATAGAGCATGCTATAGAGCATGCTATACATGTATTTTATTTAGCTTGGCCACTTGGTTAATGAGACATTTTCTTTAGCCTGGCCACTTGGTTAGTGAGACAGACATGCCTAGCCTACGGGTCAGTGAGATAGATTGCCTGGCCGGCGGGTCAGTGAGACAGATTACCTGGCCTACGAGTCAGTGAGACAGAATGCCTGGCCGACGGGTCAGTGAGACGGATTGCCTGGCCGACGAGTCAGTGAGACATTTTCTTTAGCCTGGCCACTTGGTCAATGAGATTTTTCAGTTGCCTGGCCACTTAGTCAGTGAGATTTTTCAGTTGCCTGGCCACTTTGTCAATGAGATATACATTATCACTATATTGCATCTCACATGCAACGAACAGATCAAGTGAGATATTTCAGGGGATTCCTTGACCTCCAGATTCTATTGTTTAGTTCAGTTTCAGTTCCAGTTTCAGTTATTCTAGGGCCTTACATACTTGGTACATTATTCTTACTATACGTCCTTTTGTTTATGGACGCTGCGTTCATGCCCGCAGGTAGACAGAGAGACGGTTCAGACTCATAGGCTGCCTTCTCAGCGGTTGTACAGGAGCACTCCACTTGTTCCGGAGTTGCAGTCCAGTTGGTATGGTTCTTTTGTGTATAGATGGGTATGCGGGGTCCATGTCACGACCCAATCGGTGGGCCATGACTAGCACCCGGAGCTAACCTACTGTCACGACCCAACCCCGTAGGCCGCGACTGGTGTCCTAACTGGACACCCATACGTACCTACCTAACAGATCCGGCATGCCAAATAGATAATTCCGATCAGACATACATAAATTCGTACAGATATAAAATACATCACGCAGAAATATACATACATAAATATACTTAGACCTGTACACTAGCCGCCGAGGCTATCATAACAGACAGAGTTGCAAACTCGAACATACATACCTGACCAGTAACAACCCACAACCCCACAGACATGCCTGCAGACCTCTAACATACAGAACAGAATCAGAAGACGGGACAGGGCCCCGCCATACCCAAATGATCATATATACGAAACAAACGACAACAAAAGATATATACCAAAAGTATCGACTCCGGATCAAGGGAGCTCTCCAAACAACCCGACGATAACCTAAGCGGCGTGCGTGCGGCGCGCGTGCGTACACGTGGGCATGTAACACAGCCCCCGAAGAACAGGGGGTCAGTACGAAGATGTACCGAGTATGTAAAACGGAAACATAATATACATAATTAAAATAACCAGAGTCAGATATGTAAAATCGTAACGGACGACAGTACAGAAATAGAGCGGACAGAATCGGATTCATAGCGGAGTCAGACTTGCAGAGCGTACAGACAGAGTCATAAGCAGAGTCGGACTTACAGAGTGTACAGACAGAATCATAAGCAGAGTCAGACTTACAGAGCGTACAGACAGAATCTTATTATGTCGGTTTAGGAATTGCGGGCGTACGTAGGCACAATGCGGATCGAAATACGGGGGAGGTGTGACGTACGGACTCTCGGCGTACGGAACCCGATCTCAAATGTGTGTCGGACAGAATCGTAGTCCGAATCGGACGTACAGAACGCGCGGACGGAGATGCGTGCGAGTCATAATCATATACGGACATACATATCGGATCCCAATCACATACAGACAGATCCCGGCCCTTTAATAGGACGCGGTACGAACCGACACTCGTAGTACGGGACGCGGTGGACAGACGGGGTAATCAGACCAAATGCCATCCTGGCCGCCATCCCCGTAATATCACATAATCATCATATCATATCGGATGCATATCGATACGGACGGATCTACCGGCCCGCACATCCGGGACGCGGTGAACAATGCGGTGAGGTGCACGAATCACGGAGGACACCGGCCGGGCGCGCAAGGAAGCATTGAGACATCCACGAACAGATCCATGAGAAACCATATACATACAGACCGACATACAGACTTAATGAAACCGAAATAGTGCAGAAAACGGGTCAAATCAGAGTAGTCGGATTATATCAGAACAGAGTGTCCAGAATCGTTCCAGATGTCAGACTAATATCAAGATTCAGATAGATGGTCATAATACTCATTAATTAGCGGACGGGAACATAATTAAGGGTTACTTACGAAAAGCGAACGAGGAAATAGATCGATTTGAGCCATACGGGAGTATCGGGGTTTTGTGGGCCCACCTCGGGCCCGACCATAGTGAAATACGTAAATTGTGGATAATAGACCTTAGGGAGTCGTCCATAATCATCTTAAAGTGTTTCGACTCCATTTATGGAAGTTGCATACTTATAGGTCACTTTGGAGGAAATTGGTTCAATCTTACTGAAAGATTTGGCGCTATTTTCAATCTTGGATGGGGAGTCGCAGAAGTGCAGTCAAGGCTCGCTTTCAAGCCTGTTACACTCAGAACATGCCAAAGAAAGATAGGGAAGGCTTTACATACCTGGGTTGCGCCTTACGCTCCTCAAATCTCAGTTCCTGTTTCGTCCGAAAACTGCAAATGGTCATCTTTACCAGTTACTATTCATGCAAGCTAACATTTACATCTTTGGGTTATACTTGGCTACCGAAATTTCGGCAGCACTTCCCCTATACATACCACACCCCCGAGACTTAGCTCGGCTCAAAATAACCAACAACAAGCCAACAACAACATCAACAACAACAATTATCGAACTCAAACGCATTCTAACATAAATAATACTACTTTCTTCATAATATCATAACTTCCATTCTAACTTCAACAATGCAACCAAAAGCTACCAAACTACATTATTTTCCTTCCAAACTCATTAGCGATACCCATAGTTCGCATTTAAACCTTGCTTCCATACTTATACAAAAATCACATAAAATTCACCAAATTCCCCATGACAACATACAACCATTTTCGATGCCGTCTCAATTCATTAAACCTTTATTAAAGTTATAAGAATCATAACGACACAACTAACATGTCAAGCAAAACAATTCGCTTTCATTTTAATTTCTTCATGGCTCACGGCCAACACCCTTTTTTTTTTCCAATTCAACCCAATTCATTCACTTTCATTCCCAATGTGAATTCCTTCATAAACACAACTACAATACAACATGAAATCCAACACATCTTACTTATATAACCATGCACACACACACGGCCATACATACACACACATACACGGCCTACACACTCCTCACACACATGCACACCATAATTCCATAATCTTCATCCAATTCCAATCATTATAACATACAAATTCATTTCATAACACAAAGGCATAAAAATCTTACCTTTTCCAATAATCTCCTCTTGCCAAAACAAGCACTTTCTTGCCTTGAAAATTATACCAACTTGTAGAGCACCTTGAGCTCACTAAGAATATATGAAAACTACAATTTTTGGACCAAGATTGAAAGCTAGAAATTTTTTTCTTTCTTTCCTTTTTCTCCTCTCCTCTTCACGGCCGATTGGCCTTTCTCTCTTTTTCTTGATTTTTCTTTGATTTTTCTTGAATGTTCTAAGGCTAAGGATCACTTATATAATTAATTTGCACATGCCAAAATTAATTAACTTGGGTTTGGGCCTTGGCTTGTAGCCGGCCACCCTTGTATGTTTGGGCCTTGATTTCTTATTTTTTTTTTTAGCCCAATTCATCATAATTCTTGTTTTGAAATTCCCGAAACAAATTTCCAAAATTCCAATTTTGCCCTTAGGCCTTCTCCAGTGTTTCCACATTCAAACTTCCATAACCGGCATACCAATATTAAGAAAAATCCAAACTTGACCTCATTCCTTACAAACCAAGGTTGTTTCCAAATTTTTCGAATATGCTAAAACACGGGATATAACACCTACCAAGCACCACAACAAGGTACATGCATACCATATCTATACCTGAGTGGGCCATCCTGCTAACTCATAAATATCATAAGCTATATGGGACACAAGCCCAAAAGATAATATACATAAGTCGTCAAGCTAATCCCAAGTACATATGTTGGCAAGGCTATCCATAGTAATGATACAACAGAATAGAGACCGAGATGGCCATAGAAAATCTAACTGTGCATATCTTCTACAAGCCTCTATTGGAGTAAGTGACATAACTTGGCTGGGACGGGGCCCCGCCATACCCATGCAAATGTATCTGCAACCATGCTGACTCACAGAGCAACTCCGGAACAAGTGGAGTGCAACAACATTGTCTGCTGAGCTGATATCCCACTGGGAGAGCCGTCAAACTATATATCATGACCTGTGGGTATGAAACGCAGCGGCCCCAGTAAAGGGACGTCAGTACGAATAATGTACCGAGTATGTAAGGCGAAAAATGTAACATAATAAACATATATTGTAAATAAGAAGGATAAGAATCAACCTGGCATTTCTGACTTACCGATGAGAATCTTGCATATATGTCTCTCTATAATCTTGCATATATATCTCTCTATACTCTCGTATGCTTAACTACGTCTATGTATAATACTATGGCTCTGACTTACTTATCATCCTGGTGCTATCTGCCCAACTGATCAGTGGTAACTGCCCGACCGACCGTAGCACGGTGGTAACTGCCCATCCGATTATCGCCCGATAGTAGAGCGCATCTACCCGACTGATCAGTGGTAACTGCCCAACCAGCCGTAGCTCGGTGGTAATAACTGCCCAACAAGCCTAGCATGGTGGTAAATACATAACTGCCCGACCGGCCGTAGCTCGATGGTATAACTGCCCAACCAGTTGATACAAGACCAACTCCATCGAGCTTCATGAAGATGGAGACTTTGAAAATCATGGGAGGTCCACATAGGATGGCCTTCAAGATATGGGAGATAGCTTGGATGGAAGGCTTCAAGAACGTCACATTCAAGATATGGAAGATAGCTTGGGAGGCTATTTGGAGAAGGAGGCTATGCATGCAAAAGAGGCTAGTACTTAAATGCAAGCCTTTTCAAGTTTCACTTCCATGGAAGACATCCAAACAAGGCCCTTACTTCATTAAGGGTATAATTGTAATAATGTAGTGTCTTCTTTATTTTCTTAGTATAAATAGTAGTATTTTTATTTCATGGGGGAGCTTTTGATGAATTATGAATATTTTGAGTGTTTTAGGGTTATCTCTAGAGAGAAAAACTTGTGAGAGGCCTTTGGTAGGCTCTTGTTGATTCTTGTGTTGTTGAGAAGTTGGTTGCTTGGGATTCGATTCCCTTGAGGTCAACTTAAGAATTTGGTATTTCTTTTGATGATAATTTAGAGGTCTTAATTTTATATAACTTTGGTTGCTAAATTGAATCTTAAGTTGTGTCAAATTATCTATCTTTTCTTTTCCTTTTGTTTATCTTCTTAATTTCTCATTTTCGCGTATCCGTGCTTGTATCAATTGGTATCAGAGCCTAAATTACGTTTGTTTCAACAAATCTAGCTTGGGATTTGATTCTACAAAAAAAAAAATCCCCAAAATTCGAAAATAAAAAAAAATTTGTTTCAAATCCTTGTTTGTTGTTGATTCTACTGTTAGATTTGAGTTCCTTAGAGTTTTAGGGTTTCAAATCCGAAGTTTCGAGTCATTCCAAGTTATTTTGAGATTTTCACCATTGTTGAGTTGAAGAAACTGAAGTAGGTCTTGTTGATTTGGGTGAAATTGGAACTTGAAACCTATTGGGCTTTGTTCTACAAGTGAAGTTGAGCCTAGATCTGAAAATTGGAGTGAAAACAAGTTGATTTGAAGGTAGTTGAAATTTGGGTGTTCATTGTGTTCTTGAGCAACCTTCAAATCTTCATAGGGAAGAAGATGACTAAAAGTTGCATTTGATCCAAGTATTTTCCCAAAGTTGTGAAAAGTTATTTTTCTACCCCAAAAAGGAAATTACTAGGTTGTGTGGGGCCAAAATTTGAAGAAGAACACATACGCGAAGAATTCCCTGAAGCAAAATATGTCCACTAAATACGGACCGTATAGTTGTGTCCGTATAAATTGTTAAGCAAAAGGGAAGCTACTGTTTTGGGAGATATCATTAAATACGGCTCGTATTTCACTTTACGGTCCGTATAGTAGCTCGTAAATTGAAACGTGTCCAAGTGGTCTTCAAGGAGCTCCCTTTGTCTCGGGAAAAAGGTCCTTAAATACGGCCCGTATTTCACTTTACGAACCGTATAGCGTTCGTATAAAGTGAGATCCAAAGTTGAGTATTCGCCTGCCGGACGATCCTTAAATACAGATTAAGTATACGAACCGTATTTCACAATACGGTCCGTAAACTTCAAGGGAGCTCAGTCGTATTTCTCAATTACGGACCGTATCTCCAAACACGGACCGTATTTGGTAAAGCTTTAGTCGTATTTCCTAAGGTGCAAATCTTATCTTAATTCATTTCAATTCCAAAAAATCTCTTGGGATTGCTTAATGGTTTTGTGTCCCTAATTCTTTGGTAGGGAGCAAAAAAAAAAAAAAAATCCGTTATTTCAAATTGATACCTTGGATCAATGGGGGCTTCATGGCCGTGTTTTCAAGTTATCACCTACCCGGGCCCGAAATTTTAGTTATTTTCCCGATTTTAGCATTCCATTTTCTTGTGTCTCTCAACTAGTAGCCATTTAGTAGTTGTTCTTACTTGTGTTTGCTAGTTCTTGTGTCCGCATTTCTTTCGTGCCAATTCTTTCGTGCTTTTCTTCATTTTTTGCTCTGTTGTTAATTTCTTGGTTGAAGTCCGTTAGATTGAATTGGGTCATCCGTCTTTCTTCGAGTCTAACAAGAATCCATTCCGACCTCAAGTAGCAATTGTGCACCTTGCAAGCAATCGAATCCAATCGAGAATCAACATCGGCCAATCCATTTGAGCGGTAAAAGGCAAGAGTGTGTGAGTTCATTTGAGTGGTGCTAGCCGAGCACAAACGAGTGTAAACACGAGTGTGGTGAGGTTTCTTTACTACTAACGTGCTTGCTAAGTGTTCTTTGCAGGTACTTCTCCATGGATTCCGATTCATGTGGTGGCAATTATAATTGCTATGATGATGATGGTTGTAATCATGAAGGGGAGGACTATGGGAGCTATCAAGGGTGTGACGATGGGGAATATGAGGACTATATGGGAATTGGTGATCATGAGGAAGTTCGAGGAGAGAATTACCATTTTAAAGGAGAATATGAAGAGAGTGGAACTCATGTGTCTCATGAGGAAGATGGGGATGAAGAAGACCCTTATTATGATTCGTATGGTGAAGATAATGTGTCACGACCCTGTCACACCCCGACCTTACTAGGGTGTGATGGGCACCCGACTCTCCTCAGAGTCGAGCGAACCCTTAAACATTCGCGTAATAAAACCTGCCATTTCGAAAACTTCTTAAAACATGGAACTTTTCAAACAACAATCATTATCTGAAAATACATACTCTTTTAACATTTACAAACTTTTCGCACTTCCCGACGCACTATCCACAGATACCGTCTCGCAAAGTCTCTAGGATGTACAAATACCATGTCATAAGTGCTTGACTCGGCAACACTCCGAACTAAAATGGAGCTCACCAATCCCGCGGGGACAACTTAGCAAGTCTTCTCTTCATCTCGGGTGTACCCGCGTGGCATGAAACGCAGCCCCGAAGAAGGAGGGTCGGTTTTTAATATGTACGAGTATGTAAAGCGATAACAAATAATAACCATAGCTTAATTTAGTAGGGAAGAAATCACAATCACGCTCATTACCCGACCTTCGCTTAAGAGAAAACTTAGATAAATACGCGAGTCTCAAACAAGCTTTAAGTAAATAATCGCAATCCAACTAACGAATCCCGCAGTAAGTAATGTAATCTAGAACACCCTCCTAAAAAAGTAATGCACACATCACATGCGCCGCTTCCGGCAAAATAATGATAGCCCCTTCGGGCAGCCGCTTCCGGCTCGATATCAATAATGGCCCCTTCGGGCAGCCGCTTCCGGCTCAATATCAATAGTGGCCCCTTCGGGCATTGCCGCTTCCGGCATAATAATAATAACGGCCCCTTCGGGCATATTGATAATGATAAAAGTAGTAAATGAAATGAAATAGTAAAATCTCGCACCCCTTTCGGAGTGGTTTTGGAAAAAGTAGCTCACTCAGACATAAGCTGAGGCCATAGTACTCCCCGTACGTGAACCGAGGCCATAGCACACTCGGTGATCACCGAGGCCACGGCTCGCTCGGACACGGACCGAGGCCATAGCACACTCGGGCATAGCCGAGGCCACCGCACCCCCCTTCGGAGTGGTTTTAAAAAGTCTAAATATTAAAATCTCACACCCCATCGGAGCGGTTTTAGGAAAATCAATTTTTATGTTTCTTGTACAAAACTAGTCCTTTAAAAATCATTAGTGAACCACGGCCGCGCTTCCGAAGCCATTTTTGGAAAAACCGAAGTAACAATTATATTAGGAACATTGTCACGCCACCACGTACATTATAGAACATAATGAGGTAGCTAAACAACTGGCTTTTGGTAGTCAGGTCCTACTCATGCAAGTTCTAAATGTGTAGGGAGTTCTTCCATCGTTTCACACAATTTCTAATTCAATTCTACTGAATGAATAGTAGTTAATTTCAATCTCGAATTTCTAAGAAAGGAATTGTCCCCGAGGCACATATTCAGGCCTACTACGTCTAAGACATGCCAAAGAAAGAAAGTGAAGCCTTACATACCTTTTCTTGCCTTTTACGATCGCCCAATCTCAAATCCCGTTTCGTCCAAAAACGCGCAAGTGGTCACATTTACCAATTACTATTCATGAGACCTACAATTTTCAACCTTAACCAATACTGTTTTACAAAAATTTGGGCAGCATCTCCCCTATACATATAGCATCCCCGAGATTCAACTCGGCCAATTTAACAACAACAACCCGAGAATGCAACTCGGCCAATTTAACAATAGTAATACCAACAATCATATCTTCCAACTTCACAATTATTTCAAAATACGTTCTAACATTACCAATTCTTTTTTTACAATTCCATGGCATCTCATTTATATTCAATTCATAATTGTTCACATATTCAAATACCAATTCGAAACCTTCCAAACAATAGTCAAGAATGTTTCAAATAATCCGCTCGACATTTCAAGCGGCCGAACCAACACACTACCTAAAATTATCCAAACTCAACAAGAATAATGACAACATATTTCTTTCTTTCAACTTCATAAATCACACCAACAATTCACACTAACAACATTAGTTTCCATAAACACAAGAACACTATATTCAATTCACTTTAACTTCTAAAACAACTCCCCGACAACTACAACTTGAACTAGAATTATCAAACTTCCATTTCTCATCATAGATTCCATTGTAACAACAACCAAAATACTTAAGAAAATTGATTCATCCCTTTCCATACTATACCACAACCACACGGCCTCAACATATAGTCCATATTTTTCATGAATTTCCCTCATTCCTACACACCACAACATACACAACCATACATAACATATAAAAGAAGATTAAATTCTTACCCTTTTCCAACTTTTCCACTTGCCAAAAGAAGCTCTTTCTTGCCATGATATTTATACCACTTTGTAGAGAATCTTGAACTTAGTAGGAATACAAACAAATTATAATTTTGAATCAAAGTTGAAGGCTTCAAGATTTCTCTTTTTTTTTCTCTTCTTTCTTCTTGAAATTTCTCGAAATTTGTGGAGCTTTTTTTTGCTGAAATAAAATGAAGTTTCTGTCCCTTTTAAAAAAAAGCTGCCAACGTCGGTTTATGTAGCTACGTCGTAGCTACAAGATCGTAGCGGCACGCGTAGCGGTACCGCGGGGAATACTGTTTCTTTGCGTCGACGAGCTCAGTTTGTAACGTCTATAATTCTCTACTCCGATGTCCTATCAATGAACGGTTTGTTGCATTACAAACTAGACTCGACGAACTTCATTTTAGGCTTTTAAAACACCTTAAAACTCCACATATACTATGAGATATGCGCCTCCATAGTTGACTTAAAAATTCGCCCAAAGCATTTCAAATTTTTCGTCGAACTTATTTTCTTCGATTTACTCGATCACGAAATATTCCGACGCACAAAATGCGGGATATAACAGACCCAACCCCGTAGGTCGTGACTAGTGCCCGAGTTGGGCACCCATACGCACTCAATAACCGAAATCAAAGATACAAACAATCTACACCGACATAGAGACCATACGTGGTTCCAAACCGTCACATACTAACATATAAGCCGCAAAAAAGCCGGTAAGGCTATCATAATATACATAACGTAGCAAAGCATATATATACGCAGCCGACAAGGTTGCCACGGCGGATGGGCCGCCCAAACACAACTTACTCAACGCATTCGAACAAAACTGTACCTAACCCACATCTATGTCTACAGACCTCTAATACAGAACAACAGAATCAGATGACGGGACAGGGCCCCGCCGTACCCTGAATAAACATAATCATATACATCGGAAGAATATATACCCAAAATATTGGCTCCGAACAAAGGGAGCACTCGAACAACAGAATGGAAATCCTACGCGGGTGGATCACCAAAATCGTACTGCGGGCGAAACGAAGCCCCCGAAGAAAGGGGGTCGGTACGAAATATGTACCGAGCATGTAAAGCATGGAATACCATAAACGAATCATCCGAAACGAGGAGGACATAAAAGTAGCATAATAACCGAAAAATCATAACACTTGCCTTTGAAACATAAATCATACGTATCCATTTCATACTCGGCCGTCATCACGGGACCGAGAAACAAAATCGAAAATCATCTCGTACATACGCACATAGACATAAACGTGCCCCGGCCCTTTAATGAGGGACGTGGTAAGTAAAATCATCAGATACATATATATATAACGTGCCCTGGCCCTTTATTGAGGGACGCAGTGAGTAAAATAATCATATTATATACATATAACGTGCCCCGGCCCCCTAGTGAGGGACGCGGTGAATGAAGTCATCATATGCCATCCTGGCCACCTCCCCATATCATCATATCATATAACATGCCCCGGCCCTCTAGTGAGGGGCGCGGTGAATTATACTGTAGGATCGTGCACGAGTACATGCCCTGGCCCGGGACGCAGTGAAAAAGATCATAATAGCTCGCACGAGCAGAGTAGTGAGAAACCACATACACAAATCATCATCACAGACTCAACAACATAATCAAACGAAATCTCATTTTAAAGCTAAATAACAGTCAAGTCAAGTTCCTTCCGAAAATCATTCGAGAACATATCAAGTAGTGCTTTAGAAATTGTAGGTACGTGTCAAGATCATATGACATAGCTTGTGGGAATCAAAAACATAGTCGTCATTACAGACTCAATAGAATAGTCGAAGCGAACTATTATTTCAAAACCAAAACAAACGTCAAATCGAATTTTCTTTCGAATACCACTCGGAAACATATCAATCCGAACTTCAGAAACCATAGTTACGTATCAAAATCATATGCGTGAGATCATTATCATAAACTCAAAAGGTAAGTAAACCGATCGATCGTATCATATTCTTTCTTTCAAAAGTCGTCGAAGTACATAAAGGAAAGTCGCGGGACCCACGGACGGTGTCGACCCGAGCCGGGCCCGCCTATGGAAAACATAGTCATCATATATCATGGAATCATTTTTGAGCATATCGAAGCGATCCGGTTCTGTCTGTGAAAGTTACGGACTTTCGTAGTTTTCGGAATCATTTAGGAACAAAACTCTTTTTTAAAAAAAAAAAACCAACCTTTTAGGCAACTTGTGAAACGTAGTCATACAAAAGCCATAGGAGCCAATATTTCATCATATCATGCATACGAAGACCAAGAAACAAATAATAATCACAGACATGGTCGGATCGCGAGAGTAGAGTTTCCTCGAGACTCGTATCATAGCCTATTTACGACTAAAGCATGCCAAAAGAAGGAAGGGTTGCGCTTTACATACCTCGATCACTCCCAACGCTACTCCAAACTCAAGCTAATCACGTCCTACGCCTCGGGCTCCCCAAGGTCTACAAACAAGTCATAATATGCCAAACATTAGCTAAGGACATTTTGGGCATTTAATTCCATTTTAGCCCTTAATTCTACAGAAATTTGGGCAGCATTTCCCCTGTAAATAGACCAACCCCGAGAATTTAACTCGGCCAAATCAACAACAACAACAACAACAACCAACCTAGCAACATTAATAATCAATCCGAAAGGCAATACAACATTAATAACTCTCTTTTTCATCATTCAACAACTTTCATAAATTCAATTCAACGACTTACATTCAAGCCAACGTCAACGCTTTTACATTCAAATACCAATTCGAATCCATACTAACAACATTCAAGAACATCCTAAGCAATTCATTCAACATTTCAAACATCCCAAATAATACTCCAACTCACCCGAAAACAGCCAAAACCCGAGAGCCTCCCTATAGCACACTCCTCATTTTCAAATCATGATTTGCATCAACAATCCATATTATAACGATATCGTTCTCATAAATATACAAATTACATCAAATGCACAATAACCTTCAAATCAGCCCATACAACTACAACATCAATCTTGAGTCATTAAACTATTATTGTCGACATAGAATTCATAACGACGACAACTAAAACATTAAGTAGAATTAATCCATTTCTTGTCACATAAATAGCCTACATTCGGCCAACACCTCCTACAAACATATATAGATGATTCTCATTCGTTCCTTCACCCTACAATGATCACAACATGCCAACTAGACTTCAATTCATGACTTCAATTCAACACAACACACACACACCTCACACGGCTATGCACTACACATACAACCTTCACTCCAACATGAAAAATTTCATGGTTTTCATCCATTTTAACATACTACAACATGCTTACAACCTTTATAACACATAAAACATAATTAAATCTCACCTTTCTTCTTCAACTCCACAATTTGCCTAGGGTTTGCAATTGACACAACGAATGGTTGGATGACCCGAACAACACTTCCAAGTCACTTAGGGACCTCAAATTAGTGGATTTGTACCAAGGAAATAATTTTGGGATGGCTTGAATTGAACTTCAAATTATGGGGGTTTGGCCGAGAGCCTTATTTTGTGGTTCTTCAACTTCTTGATATTTTTCTAAGTGTTGGATGATGCAAATGAATGAGTAGTCATCTTCTAGGCCAATATAAGACTTATACAAGTGTCCCTTGGCCCACACCATGTGTTGGAGCAATAGAAATTGAACACAAAAAATGTGTGGGAGCCATCTCCTACTCACACGACCAACAAGGAGAAAATGGATGATTTTTAAGTTTCACAAATTCCATTTTTGGTCCCAAATTTTCCTAAGTGTTCCATACCAACAAATTCATGAACAACTTATGTCTCAAAATAAGATCGATGGTCAAAAGTCCTGACGTGTATCCCGGAATGGTTTTGTCCCTAACTTTCCATAGTTAAACCGGATTGTCTCAACGTACAAAAATGCGGGATATAACATCCTTCCCCCCTTTAGAACATTCGTCCTCGAATGTTCAACTAGTCTTATAAAGCCGTATAAGGATCTCGGGGGAAGTTCCTTTTATTACCATAACATACAGCCGTATCTACCAGTCATATTCCTTCTTTCCCTTTTTATCTCATTGTCAATTTCTCAAGTCATCTCTTTATCTTTAATTCGAACTCTTTTATTGCTCCTTTGCTTAGATCTCGCCTTTCAACTTTCCGGTCACACATTATGTCGCAATCCTTACATCTTACACTTGCATTTCTCTCACCCGCTTCCCCCCTTTAGGGGTGTGCTTATATCATTACCCGATTATATTTGCCTTATATCCGCATTTCCCATTCCAAGTAAACGGTACTTTGATCCTGACGTTCCGATTCCCTGACCTTCCATCTACTCACTTTCTTCCCTTTTTCCACATGTCATTGCATTCGAACTATCCAGACTTGGCTTGTAATAACCACAACATCAGCTTGCCTTATAGTATTTGTGCCATATATGCACTGTTGCTCACTTGAGCTTCGTTACTCTGTCCAATTAATGTCTTCCCTACACCGCCACGTTGGTTGCCGGAATACACACATCTGCTAATAAAACCAGGTATGAGACATTACACACCTACGCAGACATGTAGTCGCTATCGTCTCACTTACAAAATATTTCCAACACTGTTCGAACTCACCCCAATTCCAAAATCGTGATACATCTTCTTTCTCTTTACCGATCTAATCTGCCTCGTTCTACGTGACCACTTAAGGTTCCGACCCACTCCGCACACTCTAACTTCCTTTGGATTATTCTAGCTTCTCATTTGCCTCTTTCGTCTGAATTTGTGAGATTTTCAGAAAACTTCCCAGGGGGTCACCCATCCCAAAATTTCTTTCACTCCAGCACGCTTAACCTCGGAACTCTGATGAAATACGGTGCTTTAATATTAGTCTGATAGCGTTCACGTCACCGCATGATCTTCAAGACACAACCCGGAGTAAATTGAAGTCTTAACGAGTTTTCAAAACGTTCTCACGACACAATTACCGTTTTACCCTTCTCGATCCCCCGCGTTCACCTTTCACTTACGAATACGATTACCTTCCATCCTCGACTTCCAGGTTCACTATAATGGTAAATATAACTTAATCACCTTAATTTATGAATACTCGATTAACGGTCCTTAAATTTCTGCCTACGGCTATTAAGTAATAATCATACAAAGAATATACATACATAACAACACACATCTCAGTAAGGATTCATATACCTGTAGCTGCATCTGGTGACGCTCCTTGCTCCTGTCTACTGGCCAACGCATATAAGCGGTTCGAAGGACCGCTAAAACTGGACGCTCCACCACGGCCTCTACCACGGCCTCGGTGCCGCATACCCCGCCCGTGTGGCGCATAACCGCGAAGAGGACGAACCAAAGAACCGACCCGGTAGGCTGAGCTGTCCCACCTGAACCACCTCTGTACGGGCACTCCCTCATAACATGGCCTTGACGGCCGCAAGTAAAACAAGCGCCTGTAACGCGACGGCATTCCCCTAGATGGTGCCTGCCGCACTGAGGACACTGTGGCATAAACGGCCTCGTCTGGCTCGAGCCTCCATCCGACTGCAAACTCATAGCCCTAGAGCTCTGACCAGCTCCTGAATAACCTGCACTCTCTGATCTCCTACCGGCAAACTGTGGGGGTGTGCCCCGTGCTGGCTGGGGAGGATATCCGCCCGCCGCCGCCGAGGCCGCCGCCTCGAAAATCCCCGTAATCACCTGGATGATCTAGCCCTCTTGGGCTGGCCCCTGTCATCAACCCTATCAGGCTGGCGCCCTCTGCGTCGGTCCTCCATACCCTGGGCGTGGGCCTGTATACGGGCAATATCCATGCCGGGCTGGGCCGCCATCACCAAGCAGCTGTCAACGAAGTACTGGTCCAGCCCCACTATATATCGGTGCATCCGGTCAGTCATGTCAGCCACATAAGTTGGCGCATATCTGGCCGAATCGAACTCTAAACCGTACTCCCGGACGGCTCGCCCTCTTGCTTCAACAGCAGGAATCGGTCTACCCTGGCCCGCCTCACCTCCGGAGGTAGAAAATGGGCCAGGAAGGCCTCTGTAAACTCGCCCCATACGGCTGGAGGGGCACCCTCGCCTCTAGACAGCATCCAAGACTCGTACCAATTAGCCGCTACATCGTGCAACCGATAGGACGCCAACTCAACCGACTCTGTCTCGGAAGCACTAATCAATCGCAGGGTACGCTGCATCTGTCGGACGAAATAATGAGGGTCCTCTGCGGGCTTTGACCCGAAAACTCGGTGGGCCACAAAGTAGAAAATCACGGCCCTCCGACTATCGCGCCCGTCCGCACGATCATCCCCTCGCTCCCCGTCGTGAGACCCGCCCGCTACCAACCGAGTCAATAACCGGACCGCCTCTCGCAGGTCCCATCATCCGCCCCCGGCCGGGGCCGGAGGCACGGGCACCGGCGCCGGGCAGAGCCGGCGGAGCCGCCCCCGTGCCGTAGCCGTGGGTCGCTCCAAATCCCTCCGATGCCGGCGGCGTAGCGAACCAGCCGTCGGAGGCACAACATCCGGCTCAATCTGGGCACGAGCCCTAGTAGTCATCCGGACTCGGCTGGTCTCACCGCCGCCGTAGACTTGCCCTTCGGGCACCGTGGCCTTCCTCTGAGGCATCGCTGAAATCACAACAATTTGTCAGGGGAGAGTCATCCTGATAACACAGCTCTATCGCACGATCTAAGATCAGAAGGAAAGATAACATCCTAAATGTCCTGTAGCCTCCTGTTTATAGAAGTGGTGCACAACACACCGATAAACAAGACTCTACGAGACACGGTCTGTAGACATTCCGAGGACGAACTGCTCTGATACCACTTCTGTCACGACCCAACCCCGTAGGTCGTGACTAGTGCCCGAGTTGGGCACCCATACGCACTCAATAACCGAAATCAGCATACAAACAATCTACACCGACATAGAGATCATACGTGGTTCCAAACTGTCACATACTAACATATAAGCCGCACAAAAGCCGTAAGGCTATCATAATATACATAACGTAGCAAAGCATACATATACGCGACCGACAAGGTCGCCGGCGGATGGGCCGCCCAAACACAACTTACTCAACGCATTCGAACAAAACTGTACATAACCCACATCTATGTCTACAGACCTCTAATACAGAACAACAGAATCAGATGACGGGACAGGGCCCCGCCGTACCCTGAATAAACATAATCATATACATCGAAAGAATATATACCCAAAATATTGGCTCCAGAACAAAGGGAGCACTCTGAACAGCAGAATGGAAATCCTACGCCGGTGGATCACCAAAATCTGTACCTGCGGGCATGAAACGAAGCCCCCGAAGAAAGGGGGTCAGTACGAAATATGTACTGAGCATGTAAAGCATGGAATACCATAAACGAATCATACTGAAACGAGGAGGACAGAGAAGTAGCATAATAACCAGAAAATCATAACACTTGCCTTTGAAACATAAATCATACGTATCCATTTCATACTCGGCCGTCATGGGACTGGGAAACAAAATCAGAAAATCATCTCGTACATACGCATAGACATAACGTGCCCCGGCCCTTTAATGAGGGACGCGGTAAGTAAAATCATCAGATACATATATATATAACGTGCCCCGGCCTTTTATTGAGGGACGCAGTGAGTAAAATAATCATATCATATACATATAACGTGCCTCGGCCCCCTAGTGAGGGACGCGGTGAATGAAGTCATCATATGCCATCCTGGCCACCTCCCCATATCATCATATCATATAACATCCCCCGGCCCTCTAGTGAGGGGCGCGGTGAATTATACTGTAGAATCGTGCACGAGTACATGCCCTGGCCCGGACGCGGAAAAAGATCATAATAGCTCGCACGAGCGAGTAGTGAGAAACCACATACACAAATCATCATCACGGACTCAACAACATAATCAAACGAAATCTCATTTTAAAGCTAAATAACGGTCAAGTCAAGTTCCTTCCGAAAATCATTCGAGAACATGTCAAGTAGTACTTTAGAAATTGTAGGTACGTGTCAAGATCATATGACATAGCTTGTGGGAATCAAAAACATAGTCGTCATTACAGACTCAATAGAATAGTCGAAGCGAACTATTATTTCAAAACCAAAACAAGTGTCAAATCGAATTTTCTTTCGAATACCACTCGGAAACATATCAATCCGAACTTCAGAAACCATAGTTACGTATCAAAATCATATGCGTGAGATCATTATCATAAACTCAAAAGGTAAGTAAAATCCGATCGTATCATATTCTTTCAAAAGTCGTCAGAAGTACATAAAGGAAAGTCGCGGGACCCACGGACGGGTGTCGACCCGAGCCGGGCCCGCCTATGGAAAACATAGTCATCATATATCATGGAATCATTTTTGAGCATATCGAAGCGATCCGGTTCTGTCTGTGAAAGTTACGGACTTTCGTAGTTTTCGGAATCATTTAGGAACAAAACTTTTTTTTTAAAAAAAAAAACCAACCTTTTAGGCAACTTGTGAAACGTAGTCATACAAAAGCCATAGGAGCCAATATTTCATCATATCATGCATACGAAGACCAAGAAACAAATAATAATCACAGACATGGTCGGATCGCGAGAGTGGAGTTTCCTCGAGACTCGTATCATAGCCTATTTACGACTAAGGCATGCCAAAAGAAGGAAGGGTTGCGCTTTACATACCTCGATCGCTCCCAACGCTACTCCAAACTCAAGCTAATTACGACCTACGCCTCGGGCTCCCCAAGGTCTACAAACAAGTCATAATATGCCAAGCATTAGCTAAGGACATTTTGGGCATTTAATTCCAATTTAGCCCTTAATTCTACAGAAATTTGGGCAGCATTTCCCCTGTAAATAGACCAAACCCGAGAATTTAACTCGGCCAAATCAACAACAACAACAACAACAACCAACCTAGCAACATTAATAATCAATCTGAAAGGCAATACAACATTAATAACTCTCTTTTCCATCATTCAACAACTTTCATAAATTCAATTCAACGACTTAGATTCAAGCCAACGTCAACGCTTTTACATTTAAATACCAATTCGAATCCATACTAACAACATTCAAGAACATCCTAAAAAATTCATTCAACATTTCAAACATCCCAAATAATACTCCAACTCACCCGAAAATAGCCCAAACCCGAGAGCCTCCCTATAGCATACTCCTCATTTTCAAATCATGATTTGCATCAACAATCCCTATTATAACGATATCGTTCTCATAAATATACAAATTACATCAAATGCACAATAACCTTCAAATCAGCCCATACAACTACAACATCAATCTTGAGTCATTAAACTATTATCGTCGACATAGAATTCATAACGACGACAACTAAAACATTAAGTAGAATTAATCCATTTCTTGTTACATAAATAGCCTACATTCGGCCAACACCTCCTACAAACATATATAGATGATTCTCATTCGTTCCTTCACCCTACAATGATCACAACATGCCAACTAGACTTCAATTCATGACTTCAATTCAACACAACACACACACACACCTCACACGGCTATGCACTACACATACAACCTTCACTCCAACATGACAAATTTCATGGTTTTCATCCATTTTAACATACTACAACCTGCTTACAACCTTTATAACACATAAAACATAATTAAATCTCACCTTTCTTCTTCAACTCCACAATTTGCCTAGGGTTTGCAATTGACACAACGAATGGTTGGATGACCCGAACAACACTTCCACGTCACTTAGGGACCTCAAATTAGTGGATTTGTACCAAGGAAATAATTTTGGGATGGCTTGAATTGAACTTCAAATTATGGGGGTTTGGCCGAGAGCCTTATTTTGTGGTTCTTCAACTTCTTGATATTTTTCTAAGTTTTGGATGATGCAAATGAATTAATAGTCATCTTCTAGGCCAATATAAGACTTATACAAGTGTCCCTTGGCCCACACCATGTGTTGGAGCCATAGAAATTGAACACAAAAAATGTGTGGGAGCCATCTCCCACTCACACGGCCAACAAGGAGAAAATGGATGATTTTCAAGTTTCACAAATTCCATTTTTGGTCCCAAATTTTCCTAAGTGTTCCATACCAACAAATTCATGAACAACTTATGTCTCAAAATAAAATCGATGGTCAAAAGTCCCGACGTGTATCCCGGAATGGTTTTGTCCCTAACTTTCCATAGTTAAACCGGATTGTCTCAACGTACAAAAATGCTGGATATAACATAATGAAGCTGAAAATTCTTGTAATATACATCATGATGAAGACGACTCGAGGTATGATTCTCTTTCACACGTATCTTATGGGCCTTATGGGGAAAATCCTTATACAAATAGGACTCGTGGAGGGTATAGCTATGAAGATAGTGAGAGTGCTAATGTTGACTATGGAAAGTCTTCTAGTAGACATGCCTATGCTACGTCTTGTAGTACTTCCTATCCGAAGAATAATTGCATGAGTAGGAATATGACTACTAGTTGGAGTCGTCGCCCTATGCAAAAGAAGGTGGTTCCAAAGACGCGATTCATGGGGACCAAGGTAAACCTTTGTGGTAGAGAGGGAATTCTTGTGCTTGATGACGATTGTTACACCAACTTCATCACCCCTCATGCGGTTGAAGAGTTAAGGTTACCTTGTGTGATCAGGCAAAATCCTTATTATGATGAAGGAGGGTATTGGGTTGATAAAACAGTGATGGTATCCATTTCACTTGGCGAGTACCAAGAGGAGGTTTGGTGTGATGTGCTTCCAATGGATAATTGTCATGTATGTTTAGGAGTCCCTTGGTTCCAAAGGCATGGAATCCCACATGAACAAGATTGGCATCGATTTGTAGTGGAGAAGAAAGGCAAATTTCTCTTTCCATGCATACTTACTAGGAAGAGTCCAGGTGCAAAGGTGCGAGATACCCATGTGAAATGTCCTACCTTGGCTAGGGAAGCTAGTGGCGAAGAATATGAGAAATGGGAGTCCATAATAGATGAAATCTTCGCTAGCTACAACTATTCACAAGAAATGAAGATAGACTTAGCTGTTCAAATTTTTGACTCAAAGCTTGTCAAATATTGGGAGTATGTGGAATATTGTGGGAAACTAGTGAGGATTCCAATCAGACTTGGGAGGACATGAAAAGGATATTGAAAGGCCAATATCCCAAGCCACATATGAGAAGAAATGAATCTTTGAGGGGTACCTCTTTTGAGAGAACCCCATGCTTGAAGGCAAGGACGGCGGTCACATCCATTTCTTCCATTGGTCAAAGGAGCTTGCATGAACACCAAGGTAAGATTACTTATACTTATACTCCTACATCTTTGTGTGATTTTAATGTCAAGTCAAGTATGAAAGTTAGTTTACCTTGCATTAATCCTAATGCTTCTTTGCCGTGTATTGGTAATGCCATTGTTGAAAGTGTCTCCACACTAGTTGATCCTATTGATGACCAAATTGATCCTTCTTGTAAGGTTGATTTGTGTCCACCTAGTGTTGACACTTGTGCTTTGAATGATAGTGCATTATCAAATGAAGGTGCTCAAACACTAGTTGATCCTTTAGATGACCAAATTGATTCTTCTTGTAAGATTGATTTGTGTCCACCTAGTGTTGACACTTGTGAATTGATTGGTAGTACAATGTCATGTGGTCATCATTTTAGTAATTCTTGCGAGTTTGACATACTACCAACTCGTGTTGAAACTTGTATTGATCAACTTGCTTGTAATGATAATTCACTACTTGAGGATCTTTGTGATGTGTTTAATGTACCTCTAGTTAGTGATGATGTTGATATCTCACCCTTGTTTGTTTCATGTCAAAATGAGTCTCTTGATCGTACTTTAGTGTCACCTGATAAGACTCCAATTTGTAGTAGTGATGTGTGTCATGTAGATAGTCATGTGAGCGAAAATGCATTGAAAGACGACATTAGTTCTTTTGAGAGTGAAATGACATGCTTTGACTCCTCATTGTTCATGGATTACTCTCTTGTAAAGGATAATGTTTTATTTGAGGATGGCATGACTATTGAGAGTGAAGTACCTAGTGGGATGTTTTGTAATATTGAAAGTGTGGCCATTTTTGGTGACTACATAGTATTTGAAAATCCACTATGGGATGATAACTCTCTTCCCTATGATGGAGATCCTCCCTTGAAGAATTGTGATCCACTTATTGGGAGGGGAAGTGTTCAAAAGGAAGGTGAAACTTATCTGCAAATTGCTAATTCTTCCTTGGATGTTCCGAATAGTAGTAGTATGATTGACCATGCTTTTGAGTTTAATAGTGAAACTACCTTTGAGGACACCCTATATGAAGTTATTTTGCGTGACACCTTTCTTTATTACCTTTTTGCATATGATGACATTCATGATCTTTTTGGGAGTGCATCTTATGTAGGGCGGGGTCCTATCGGGGTACTTAGTTCTTGTCTTGCCCGTGATATGTGGGTATCTTTTCCCTTTGACCCCGGTGAAGTCTTAACTTGGTGTGAATGGTGTCATTTTGCAATTAAGGATCATTTGTATGTCCTGCCAACTTGGTGTCTTGAAACCCTTAGCGCTTTTAGAATATTCTCATTTCTTAATCTTTGGGCTAGCCAAGTTCTTAGTGCTCTACTTGAGAGCTTATGTTGCTTGAAAATGGTTAATACTTGGCTATATCACAAACTTGTGCTTACTTGGCATGGTGGTAGGTTAGTCCACCCTAACACTAACCCTCATCCTTTGAGGACTTGGTTTTTGTTTGTCTCCTTTTTGGTTTTGCAAGGTTTAGATTCGAGGACGAATCCTTTTCAAAAAAGGGAGAATGATACAAGCCCAACTCCATCGAGCTTCATGAAGATGGAGACTTTGAAGATCATGGGAAGTCCACATAGGATTGTCACAACCCAACCCGATGAGCCATGACTAGTGCCCAAGCTGGACACTCGTATACGAACCGGTTAGATATAGTCAGACTGAAACTGAGGACAATATGGAAATTTGTAAAAGCAAGCTATAGACTCATAGCGTCATAAATCATAATGAACCTGTCTCCTGAGGAGTCATAGCTAACCAAAACATAACATAATATGCAAGCCGACAAGGCTGCCACTATATACGGGAATATCCAAAACGAACCATATCGATAGAGCTGACCAAAACCTATATACAACCCACACATGTCTACAGACCTCTAAGAGTATAATAGTGAAATATGACGGGGCAGGGCCCCGCCGTACCCTTGGATATGCATAAGTCTATATCAAAGGATCTTACCAAAATGACTTAGGCTCGGAACAATGGAGCTCTCCAAACAAAAGCGAGAAGTCCTTTTGGAGGATCACCAAACCGAGTGTCTGTACCTGCGAGCATGAAACGCAGCCCCCGAAGAAAGGGGGTTAGTACGAAAAATGTACTGAGTATATAAAGCATGAAATACAATAAAGAAGATCATGACTAAATAAAAAAAGGAGACAAGTATGATAATCAAAGATACCAATGCACCTGTGCCTTATGAGATGACAGTCGTGCATACGAAAAATGTACTGAGTATATAAAGCATGAAATACAATAAAGAAGATCATGACTAAATAAAAAAGGATAGGAGACAAGTATGATAATCAAAGATACCAATGCACCTGTGCCTTATGAGATGACAGTCGTGCATATCTATATAATATACAGTACCCGACCCATTATGGGACTCGGTGAATGAGGCCATATGCATATATACCGTACCCGGCCCTCTAGTGAGGGTCTCGGTGAAATAATCATATATGTATATACCGTACCCAGCCCTCTAGTGAGGTACTCGGTGAACATGCAATGAAATGCGTGCACGAATACATACCCGGCCCGGGACTCGGTGAAATGATGCAATAACACTATGCACGATTAGAATATCATGAGCACCATATGCAAACTAAACCATCATCTGAGACTCAATAGAATAATTAGAATGAACCAACACTCGAGAATTAAAGACAAGCTCAGTAAAGTCAAATGTCATGGGAACTAGAATTCATTGAAGTCATGTATGTTCATCGTTCGCTCGTTTATGTAATTCGTGCCAAAAAGAAGGAAGGGATAGCTTTACATACCTCGTATATTATATAATGGCTTGCAAACAAATCCTTAGCCCGTAGTCTAATCAACGTCTAGGCCTATAGTGATAGTTACACCTTCATTAGGCTAGGAATATGTTGATATATCATGCATATGTTGCATATATTGAATGAGGATTTGCGTTAAAATAATTCCAGCAGCATTTCCCTTATTTCTACTACATTCCCAAGTTTACACAACAACCAACTAACAATAACCAACCCAATTTAATTGAAACAACCCCAATTCAACCCAATTACAACACCAATACGATCATATGCTTTTTCTTACTTCCAATTTCGTTTAATACTAGCTAATCTTCTCAATTACAACATCATTTAACTCCAATTACACCATAAGAAAAGGAAATCTTACCTTAACTTAGCTAGAACAGATTCTACTACCACCTCGCACCATTGCACTACTTTCCCAACTCAACAGAAGGTCAACAACATCAATAAACACAACTCAAGGACATAACAAAATCAGTCCCATATACACTATTATACACCATTGCTATACATTCTTTCTCTTTACATCCATGGAGTATAACGACCACGACAACAAAAGCGATTAATACACTTATTCCTCATGTTAATCCAGCCTCTTTAACAATATTAAAACAGCCATCATGAATGCCCATATCCGTGATAACAAAGAGTGCAATAGACGGTATATCGAGCGACAAGCTCGTCTCATAGTTTACAACATAAAGCTTCTCTACACCTTTCTTCCTTTAGAACATATATCAATGAACTACAACAATATATATACATAATTATAACTATAATCCCAACATTTCAACTCAACAAGAACAACCCCCAAATACAACACAACAATGCCCAACATACGTTTACGATTTTCGTAAGTTCTTTGCTTAAAACATGCCAAAACAATTAGTTAAATCTGTAAACGAAGCTAGCACGATATTCATACCTCAATTAGTGGAGGAAAACCTTTCTTGTACCCTTGAACTCCTAGAACACCTACTAGAAAATTATAATTTTTATTCCAAACATTTGAAATTGGCCGTGAGCTACAAAGTAGTATCCATGGTTGTTTGTAATCTCCCCCAAATGAATTTTCAAGAAGAAGATGTATAGATACATTAGTCATCATCTAATATATTGTATGCAACCAGCCCACTTGACACGTGCCCCACTTAGCATGTCCTTGTCCATGCTCCAATCTTAATCATCCATGTTTAGTGGGGCGCACTTAGTATCTAATCAGGTTGTTAATCTCTCACTTCACTAATGTTTCCACATTGATAGTAGTTAATTAGCAAAACCGTGCAATATTAAAATTTGAATTTAAAAGTCCTTGTCTCATATCTTAAAAATAATCTTGTCCTTGAACTTATGGCGGTTAACTTATGAATAATCCAACGTACAGAAGTATGAGATATAACATCCTTCCCCCGGCAGAACATTCATCCTCGAATGTTGAATTAGTCTATAGAGTCTTATAAAATTTTTGGGCAAAGTCTCCTTTATCGCTATACCTACCTACCTGCATTTCAAAGAACCTGGGAGTTGCCTCACATTGTAATATCATATAGTCTCATCTACCAAACAATATAGTCAAGTAAGGAATTAAATTACCTGCAGGCATAGGGAACAAGTAAGGATACTTATTCTTCATTTCGTCTTGCTCTCTGTGTCACCTCTTTCCCTATTTTTATTTTGCTATAATACTTTGCCACATCCTTAGTACGTAACCTTCTAACTTGGCGATCAAGTATAGCTATAGGGCTCTCCTCATAAGACAACTCTCTTTTTACTGGATATCATCATAGGGAATACTCTAGAAGGGTCACCAATACATTTATGAAGCATTGATACATGAAAATTTGATGTCGCTTCCAAATCGGATGGTAGGTCCAACTCATAGGAAACCTTGCCTACCCTACGAATAATTTGATAAGGCCCAATGTATCTCGGGCTAAGCTTCCCTTCTTCTTCCGAATCTCATTACACCTTTGTGGGTGATACCTTTAGGAACACCCAATCACCAATCGAAAACTCTAAGTGTCGACGTCGATTATCGTATCATACACATCGACTGCGACTCTCGCCGCTAATAATCTCTCCCCGAATGAGCTTCGCCTTATCAAATGCCGAATTATGTAAGGGCCGATTAACTTAGTCTCTACTTTACATCTGATGCAAGATTACAAACGGAAGTAGAATTAAAAATGCAAGAAAAGAAAAGGATAGATAATTTGCCACAACATAAGACCTAATTTAGCAACCAAAGTTATAGAAAACTAAGACCTCTAAATTAAGAACAAAAGAAACACCAAATTCCTAGGATGACCAAGAGGGATTTGGAATCCCTAATAACCAATCCTCTCAACAATTACTCAATCCAAGGCTAAACAAGCTCTCAACTCTCAAGAGTTTTACAATATCAAATATCAATATTCAAAATAATCTAAGTCTTCCATGAAGAAGAAGAGAACTATTTATACTATGCTAGAAATAAAAGATCGCAAAATGACATAAACACCCTTAATGAGACAAGGGCCTTGTTTGGCTATTCTTCTTTCTTCAAAATCTTGAAATCTCCTTTGCAAGAATAGCCAACTCTTCATCTTTTAGCCATTGTGGTAACTTCCCATTTCCTCTTCTTCTCCCCAAACAATCTTCATCAACAAATGTACTTAGGATCCAAGGTGCTCATCAAAAGTGTACTCGAAAGCCTCCCGCTTCTTACGAATAGGCTTTGCAAGTGTTGTAGTTCCCGGGCTTGGCTCCTTATAAATGGCCTCGAGGCAAGTGGGCTTGCATCATTCTCCCCATCTTGAAGAGAATTTGTCCTTAAATTTGATGGCTCATCACTTTCCATTACCATGGGAGATAGATCAA
>NW_026727193.1:0-35387 GCF_029784015.1 Lycium ferocissimum | reverse complement strand
ATCATAGCCGACTTACAACTACATATTCCAAAAGAAAGAAAGGTTAGGCTTTACATACCTCGTCCGCTTCCTAAGCTAATCCGAACTCAAGTCTCGGGCTCCCCAAGATCTACAACAACATCGTTATATACCAAACATTAGCTATAGATACTTAGGGATTCAATCCCAAGTTAGCACTTAATCTACAGAAATTTGGGCAAAGATTTCCCCTATGAATTCAACAACCCCGAGAATTCAACTCGGCCAAATCATCAAAGAACAATACCAATAATCATTCCAACAACATCAACATTCAATTCAAAACACATTCTAACGTTAGTAACTCTTTTCTTCATAATTCAACAACATTCCATTTATAGTCAATTCAACTACATACATTCAAACCAACATCAATGCTCACATGTTAAAGTACTAATCCGAGATCATTCAAACAAGATTCAAGAACACTTCAAACAATCCGCACAATATTCAAAACAACCCAACCAATATACAACTTCACCCGAAACCTCTCCAAACCCGAGAACAACAACAACAACAACACCTTCCTCTCTTCCAAATTCATGAACTACACCAACAATCTACACATTAACAACATTATTCTTATAAATGCAAGAGACTATATTAGAATTACATTAGCTTCAAAAACAGCCCAACAACGATTTCAACTCCAACTTGAATCATTAAACTTTCATTATCATCATAGAATCCATAACAACAACAACCAAAATACCACATAAAATTAGTTCATTTCTGTCACACCCCAGTCCTGATGGGGCATGATGGGCACTCGGCCCTTACTTAGAGCCGAGCGAACCTACTAGTTCTCGTTATACTCATAGTCTCATTGGGCCCTTAAAGCATGGAATGAAATGCATGATGAAAGTTTTTTAGAAAAACATTCTTTCCGTCTTTATCAAATCAAGTAAGATCTGCAATCATATGAAATCTGTAAAGTAATGCATGATAATACATCGGCTTAAATGAGCCGCTTGCAAAATCGACATACTATATACGTGACTCTGTCCGCAAAGTCTCTAACATAAATCGCATACCATGACATGGATGCTCGACTCGGCAACACTCCGGAAAGAAATGGAGCTCGCCAATCCGAATTTGGAACATCTTCTAGTCATATCCTCTACTCGTCTCGTATACACTGCGTGGCATGAAACGCAGCGTCCACAAGAAGGGACGTCAGTACGAATAATGTACTGAGTATGTGAGGCATGAATAATAACATAATATGGATATGAAAAGTAACAATGAGTAAGAGAGATAACCTAGACATCTGGATGCCTCATAAGGCGGATGTCATGCATGCTTAGCTTTTTTTAAAAAAACATTTCATACGTATACATAGTAACATGCCCGGCCATAAAGGCTCGGTGTGAAAGCAACATGTCCGGCCTTGAAGGCTCGGTGTGATATATAAGTAGTATCATGCCCGGCCATTTAAGGCTCGGTGTTATCATCATTAGCTCGCGTCCAGCCTCCCGCGTCCGGGCAATATCCTAACATGCCCACCGCAAAGGGTGTGCACATCTACGTGCACGCCCGGCCGACTATAGCGCGACGCGGTGTGAGAAAATACATACATATATATATAAAGCATGCAAAAGAGCCCAATCAAAAGCCACAACTGTATCAGAGTGACGTAAGGTCGGTAACCTCCGATTATATTATGGAATAATTATCGTCGCTTTGTCTCACCAAGGAACAATTAATTTAAGGTGAGACTATCAATGGAGAATAGAACTAAGAGAAAACGTAGAATAAGACCATAAATCTCATAGGGCATCAAGTCATGTACTTTTGGAATCTTAAAAGAAATAGTCATCTTCCATGAACAAAATTGAGACATCAAGAAATAGTTTAGCGTTCTCACATCGTCATCGAAAACATAAACTTGAAACCTTTAAACATGAAATCATCCTCATCATTTTCATCATAATAACATTCTCATCTTTGACATCATCATTGTTATTGAAAAACATTCCCATCGTTGCCATCATAAGGGCTCACATAATCACAACCTTTGGTTTGGAAGATACGAATATTTTGGAAAACATTTATGGATTATCAGGAAGGAAATCATGCCTCGGAATCTTAGACTTCTTAACTTTTGATAACAAGGAAAATATGGAAACATTTATGAAATCATAACCTAGAGATCATGCCTTTGAAAGAAAAGGGGCGAGCCTTAACATACCTGGAAGATAATTCTCGACTTCCAACTTACTTCATGTCTTGCAACTCTCTTAAGAATTATTCGTAGCCTCGTAATCTACATATGTATCCATTCATAATATCATTAGGGTAATCTTCATACGCTCGTCTTAAATACTTAATGAAAGTCCTTTTAGATTCTGTCGAAATTCGGGCAAAGATTTCCCCTATTTATGTGCCTAGCCCAAAATTCCAATTCAACAACCAACAGCATCAATCAACAAAACCAATAGTAATAACATCATTTCTAGCACCAACATATGCCATAAAACAGCCCACACACTGTTTTCTAAATTCCCCAACCAACCAACTTGGGATACGACTAATTAATAACTTTATTTCCGTAAAGAAGCCGAGATTAATACTAACAACATCAATAACAACATCCTCATCATTCTACAAGATGGATATATCTATATTTTATCCAAAATTCTCTTCAACCCTCAATCCATAAATCAACAACATCAACACAACACACCATAACCACTATTCTTGAAATTATTCCTTAATTCATATTGATAGAGAAAGAGATTTAACAATTCATACCTTATTTTTATGAATGTAGCAAAATCTTCATCATTTTCTTGTCCCCAAGATAACTCCAACACCAAACGAAATTATAATCGCGTCTACGCGTTGCCCGGACCTCGATTGATATTCCGTAGCTTGAAATTTTTGCTCAAAATCTTCACTTTTATTTGAGATTAAGAGCCCTTTTTGGTGGCTGAAAATTCTGGAACATTGGAGCATTTTTGATGAAGAAAAATGGGGTTTTAGCCCCTTTTATATTAAATTGGGTCGGCATCACTGTAGCTACAGTACTGTAGCGGTACTGTTTCTGCGCGACAATTCAGTTTGTAACGTCTATAATTCTCTACTCCGAGGTCCTATCGACGAACGGTTTATTGCATTACAAACTAGACTCGATGAGCTTCATTTTAGGCTTTTGTTTCGCCTTAAAACTCCAAATACACTAGGAGATATACGCCTCCAAAGTTGACTAAAAATCCGCCCAGCGTTTCTCAAATTTTCGTCGAACTTATTTTTCTTCAATTTATTCGACCTCGAAATATTCCGAAACTCTCCATACATGGTATTTGTCATTCATTATACTAAAAATGGTCATGTTCTCAGGTCTCAAAACAGTCTTTCCCGACTACGACTTACGAGATTGTAATTCATCCTTTTGCTTCGTTGTTACGTACTTTCCCATGGCTTGTGCCTTTCAAAACATCATGGGACGTCTCCGACACTCCATTACTACGGTGAGGTACATGTCATACTCATGCTCTGAAAATGCGGGGTATAACATCCTCCCCCCCTTTAAAAACATTCGTCCTCGAATGTTGAGGCAGAGTTCGCTTCGAGGTAGACATCAATGTTTTTACCCGTATTTATCGCATTTACCTTGCTTACTTGCGCCTTACTTGCTCGTTAAAACTGAACTTACCCGAATTATGTAATCTATTCTTCTTCTTTTGTAGCCAAGATTACGCCTGTACACAAGGTCATCCCTTTTTCTTATTATTTGTCTGTCCACTAATTCTCCATGCTTTATCGCCTTCATTGTCTCTTCAGCTTTCGTTGTTCACATTCTTGTATGCCCTTTTCATGCCGTGATTACTACATACTTTTATCTAATTTTTGATGCCATCTTCCTCTTTATTTAGAAATTCTTGTTCTCTTCAATCCTCCGTATTTTTCTTACGTTCCACAGATATCCCAAGCCTTTATCTCCTTGGAGTTGACTTATTCTTATTCTTACTTCCTTAAACATCACCTCAAAGCTGATCACATTTAGCACCCTTTGCTCTCTATAGCAGTTGAATTAATTCTTGCGATACTTTATCCTTCAACTAATTTAACACCGCAATGCCTCGCTTAATTTCTCTTTCCTTCAATTGGACTTCTGGTAGTTGGCTCACTAATGATAATTCTTGTACTTATATCAAAAACATCTCAACTCTTCTTTCATAATCCATTTCCTTCAATTTACTCTTAAAGTTTCTGATCCTTAGTTCAGCTAATAAATTAGGGGTGAATCCAAAAGTTTGTCAAAAAATAACCAAGATTCTTAATCACGCGTCGAATTCAGATCTTTTCATTCTTGCTTTTGTCCATACACACACACACATTGTCACCTTTTCCAATAGGAGCCATCATATTGCTTGCTCCACGAGGTTTCATTGTCACCCGATGGATCTAATCAAATGTGATATCCTTTGATCATTTCCTTTGGATTTCTCCTTTTATTTTTAACCTTTGCCAACTATCGCTTAATAAGTCTTTCCCATGGTTTGAGGCTATTATCTGTCATTTCGATTTGTCAATCAAGCGAACCTCTTAATTCCTTAAATGTCCATCTCTTTTAATTATATCCTTGAATCCTTTTCTTGTGATCTTGTCGTCACCTCCTTCTCGCGACTTCACCTTCCGTTGGCTTAGTTCCTTTATTTCACATGGATTTATTTCTCTCGCTAATTGGCAACTTTCTTATTTAGTCATGCACTTTTCCACCAGCTTGTTTCTCTAGTGATACTTTATATTCATATCATTCCATCTTCTTTTTAATGCTTTTATCATACTTCTTAATTCCGAACCATGTTATCATAGTTCCACCTATGGTATCGCCCAGATGACTTGCAATAGCATTTCCTTGCTAAGGGCTTATTATTTTCATTAATTTCTGTACTTCGGATTACTCATCCAATGAGTCAAAAATACCATAGCTAAGGGATTTGTATTCAAACGAGACTCAATTCAACCATATACAACAATCCTCGGCACCATTCCTTATATGCTTGCATATAATATTGTCTTGTTATCGTTGTTATCCCCTATCGCAAGATTATACGTGCAACACACTAGTCCACTATTCAAATTGTTTTCAAATCCTTGTTTGAATCTTTCCTCCCATTTACTTCTCCTCTAATCTGAACATCATTACCAAATAACTCATAATCCGGAGACTAAAATAAAATCTTGCTTAATCATCACTTCCTTTCAATACAAGTGTGCTTCCCTCTTTGAGTCCTTGGCTCTCCTATACCAGCGGCTAATTGAGACTTAACTAGCTTCCATTATTCTTCAAATATTTATTGTCGCCTCCGCACCATTTTACTAGCCATTGTATCAGGACGGTCATTCATATGGTCTTGTAACACATGCTCTCGCAATTCAATATAAACGGTGACTTACGATTTCACTAGAGATATTTTCAAACCTCAGGTAGTACTGCTGTCGTGCTATCCATAAGCATACTGTCTTTATTTCTTTTGACGATCATTGAGATTCTTATAAGTATTTCTCTTTTAAATCTCTCATCCCTTCCAACGCCGCGATTTTTCTTTAGTAATCCCGTCTGTCCTGATACTTATCCTTGATCACTTATTGGCTTTCTCACTTCCTTCATTACCTTTTTAGGGTACTTCTATTGCATATTTACTTGTAACAAAAATTTCTCTGGTATGAGCGATTCGAACCATAGCCCGAGACACAACGTATTATATTTGACAAAAACTTATTTCTTTCGATTTACTCAACCTCCATTATCTTGTCATGCCTTCTCTCCCCCCATACCTTTCATAATATACATGAATTTAGTCCAATTTCACTTTTCCTTTTGCACACCCTTGCTATCTTAGTTCCTTTTGAATTTTGACTCCTTCAAGCTGGTACCTTTCTTTCTTCTGTACTTGGAATCATTCTAATTTGTCTAATAATGTTGTCATATACCAGTAACATTCGAGTATTGATTGTCTATGGTAGTCAATTGGCCGAGCCTAGAGATCCTTCAACTCCTCCGGTCCATGTAATGTCAGAGTCACCCTCACCGCATGGTCTGACTTGTTTCTCTTCTGCTAATTGAATTCTTGTATCAAGTCAAATATCCACATATTTTGGACACAATTCAAATCACTTCCTTCTTTTATGCCGTAGAATAGTGCATTACATTCATTCATACGTATATACCATTATGGGTCTGGACCGAAAAAAATTGCGCAGGGGTCCGCCTTTCTTCCGCGATGCGGAAGGAAAGCACAACTTTCTGGGACCTTCCGCTTTCCTTCCGCGATGCGGACGTAAAGCGCAACTTCATTCTGTGCAGGTCTCCGCTTTTCTTCCGCGATGCGGACGAAAAGCGAGAAGTCCCCGAAGCCTTCCGCTCCCTTCCGCGACGCGGGCGAAAGCGCAATGCCCGGCGCTCGCGCAAAACTCGTTTATATTCCGCAAAGCCGATGTTCTGATGCTGATCTTTGAATGAGAAATTAGGAATCTGATCCTTGGCCTTTCGAGTAACGCAAGATCATAACCTCTGGATTGCTTATGGAATGCGTATCGAATCCAAAGGAATAATCGATGATGAGTAAAATAGTATTTCAAGAATCAATCAAATGGCAAGACATTAAGATTCGAAATACAAGGCATGTGAATGGACTGAATTTGTTATAGAGTGCTCATGTTCATGTTCTAGTCGGGTTCACGCCAAAGAAGGGAGGGAACAAACACCTCACATACCTTACAACCAAATTTGTCCTTCACCCGAGCCTATATGTATCGAGGAATATATCATTAATCATACTTTCATCACCTTTTCATCAACTTATAAACACTCTTAGACGTCCTTTTCTTTCTTTCTTCGTTCATTTCTTACTCCCCTTTACGATACTATAGCTTGCTCATCTGTATGTTTATTTCCCGTATTGTCATCTTGAAGGTCTTCTTAGATTTCCATTGCTCTTACAGGGGCTCCTTTCCCATTTGCCACTTAACAATATCTACTTAGAAGTTTTGTAGATCATTCCACAAAGAGTACAACCGATTTTAAGCTCGTATATATTTATATATACTGCTGGATGGAACTTTCCCGGACTCGTTAACTTCCTTCCCATCTCCATGTCTCTTTGTTATCACTCACTAACCGATCTAATCTATAAATCGTAATACTGCATTTGAGTTCCTGATGTCAACTTTCTTTATGTTTCCAATAGGTCCCATAACTGTTCCTTCAATGAACGACTAATGATCACATTTTCATTTTACTCATCCTTTATTGACACGCAAACAATTCAATTTGAATAAAATTTTGGCAGAGTTTCCTCTATAATTCATACTACCTCATTCCCACACAATAACAACAAAACACATCCAATGCTCTGCTGCAGCAATCACAAATACCATAATATCTTGCTCAAGTTCTTATATCAACATCTATCCATGTTAATGAAACAGGAAACATATCTTTCAATTGAATGACTTCAATTCGAAGCAATTACCTCGTAGTGACATAATCAACTGCTTATCCGTGACCAAAGCATTCAGTTAGAATCCGAGATGTCATATCCTATGATTTAGCTCTATGGCACAATCTAAGATAAGAAAGAAAGGTCAATAGTTCCTAAATGCCCTGCAGCCTTTTGTTTATAAGTGTGGCGCGCTTCACACCCATAAACAAGACTCTACTGGACACGACTTTGCAGACAACCCCTGAACGAACTGCTTCGATACCAATTTGTCACACCCCGATCCCGATGGGGCATGATGGGCACTCGGCCCTTACTTTTAGAGCCGAGCGAACCTACTAGTTCTCGTTATACTCATAGTCTCATTGGGCCCTTAAAGCATGGAATGAAATGCATGATGAAAGTTTTCAAAAACATTCTTTCCGTCTTTATCAAATCAAGTAAGATCTGCAATTATATGTTGAAATAACGTAAAGTAATGCATGATAATACATCCGCTACTGCAGCCGCTTGCAAAACCGACATACTATATACGTGACTCCTATGATGCAAAGTCTCTAACATAACCGCATACCATGACATGGATGCTCGACTCTTAAACACTCCTAAAAGAAATGGAGCTCGCCAATCCAAATTTCGGAACATCTTCTAGTCATATCCTCTACTCGTCTGTATACACCTGCGTGGCATGAAACGCAGCGTCCACAAGAAGGGACGTCAGTACGAATAATGTACTGAGTATGTGAGGCATGAATAATAACATAATATGGATATGAAAAGTAACAATGAGTAAGAGAGATAACCTGAGACATCCGGATGCCTCATAAGGCGGATGTCATGCATGCTTAGCTTTTTTTAAAAAAACATTTCATACGTATACATAGTAACATGCCCGGCCATAAAGGCTCGGTGTGAAAGCAACATGCCCAGCCTTGACGGCTCGGTGTGATATATAAGTAGTATCATGCCCGGCCATTTAAGGCTCGGTGTTATCATCATTAGCCTGCGTCCAGGCCTCCCGCGTCCGGGGCAATATCATAACATGCCCACTGCAGTGGTGTGCACATCTACGTGCCTGCCCGGCCGACTATAGCGCGACGCGGTGTGAGAAAATACAAACATATATATAAAGCATGCAAAAGAGCCCAATCAAAAGCCACAACTGTATCAGAGTGACGTAAGGTCGGTAACCTCCGATTATATTATGGAATAATTATCGTCGCTTTGTCTCACCTTGAAGGAACAATTAATTTAAGGTGAGACTATCAATGGAGAATAGAACTAAGAGAAAACGTAGAATAAGACCATAAATCTCATAGGGCATCAAGTCATGTACTTTGGAATCTTAAAAGAAATAGTCATCTTCCATGAACAAAATTGAGACATCAAGAAATAGTTTAGCGTTCTCACATCGTCATCGAAAACATAAACTTGAAACCTTTAAACATGAAATCATCCTCATCATTTTCATCATAATAACATTCTCATCTTTGACATCATCATTGTTATTGAAAAACATTCCCATCGTTGCCATCATAAGGGCTCACATAATCACAACCTTTGGTTTGGAAGATACGAATATTTTGGAAAACATTTATGGATTATCAGGAAGGAAATCATGCCTCGGAATCTTAGACTTCTTAACTTTTGATAACAAGGAAAAATATGGAAACATTTATGAAATCATAACCTAGAGATCATGCCTTTGAAAGAAAAGTGGGCGAGCCTTAACATACTTCCGGAAGATAATTCTCGACTTCCAACTTACTTCCGTCTTGCAACTCTCTCTTAAGAATTATTCATAGCCTCGTAATCTACATATGTAGCCATTCATAATATCATTAGGTAATCGTCATACGCCTGCCTTAAATACTTAATGAAAGTCCTTTTAGATTCTCGCAACTCCAAATTGGGCAAAGATTTATTTATGTGCCTAGCCCAAAATTCCAATTCAACAACCAACAAAGATCAATCAACAAAAACAATAGTAATAACATCATTTCTAGCACCAACATATGCCATAAAATAGCCCACAATCGTTTTCTTAAATTCCCCAACCAACCAACTTGGGATACGACTAATTAATAACTTTATTTCCGTAAAGAAGCCGAGATTAATACTAACAACATCAATAACAACATCCTCATCATTCTACAAGATGGATATATCTATATTTTATCCAAAATTCTCTTCAACCCTTAATCCATAAATCAACAACATCAACACAACACACCATAACCACTATTCTTGAAATTATTCCTTAATTCATATTGATAGAGAAAGAGATTTAACAATTCATACCTTATTTTTATGAAGGTAGCAAAATCTTCATCATTTTCTTGTCCCCAAGATAACTCCAACACCAAACGAAATTATAATCGCGTCTCGCGTTGCCCGACCTCGATTGATATTCCGTAGCTTGAAATTTTTCTCTTGGATGCTCAAAATCTTCACTTTTATTTGAGATTAAGAGCCCTTTTTGGTGGCTGAAAATTCTGGAACATTGGAGCATTTTTGATGAAGAAAAAATGGGGTTTTAGCCCCTTTGATATTAAATTGGGTCGGCATCACCGTAGCTACAAGATCGAGCTTAGTATCGGTTTCTGCGCGACAATTCAGTTTGTAACGTCTACAATTCTCTACTCCGAGGTCCTATCGACGAACGGTTTGTTGCATTACAAACTAGACTCGACGAGCTTCATTTTAGGCTTTGGTTTCGCCTTAAAACTCCAAATACACTAGGAGATATACGCCTCCAAAGTTGACTAAAAATTCGCCCAGCGTTTCTCAAATTTTCGTCGAAATTATTTCTCTTCAATTTATTCAACCTCAAAATATTCTGAAACTCTCTGTCACACCCTAACCTTATTAGGATGTGATGGGCACCCGACCCTTACTTAGGGCCGAGCGAACCCTCAGACTCTTACCGCATACAAAGTCACGCCAAACTTTTTAAATCAAATAAAATAAAATACATAGCAAAATTTTTCAAATATTCTTTTTCGTAGCCTTCAAATCGAACAAATTTATAATCATACAAAAACTCAATACATAATACGGACCGACATATCGGTCGACGGAGCCGCTTGCTGCATCGACAACCAACACCCACGACGCCGTTCGCAAAGTCTCTAACATAAATCCGTAAATCACAACAAACAAACTCGATTGGCGCCCGAGAATGGAGCTTGCCATCTCTCTGCCGGAATACCTTCTATAATAACTTCAAATTATCCGGGAGTACCGCGTGGCATGAAACGTGCCCCCCGAAGACAGGGTCGCACGGAAAATGTATCGAGCACGTAAGGCATGCAATACGTAAAAACCGAACCATAATCGAGACGTACAAGACTAAAAGATAAGTACATTACTCAAAATACCGTACGTTATTTTTCCGTACACAAATCATGTGTACCGTTTCATGTATCGAAGGAGTATGTGTAAAGTATACGAGTGGTCCAAAGTACCGAAATGCTTATTTTACAATCATAGATCGCATGTCCGAAGAGGTGCGCAGTATACGTAATTACATCGGGGATCTCACACGTCGACGAGCACATAACATATCGTATGCTTCGCGCGAGGCACACATATCCGGACGCAGACGTATCGTACAAGGTTCACGATGTCTCAATCGACGGAATTCGTAATCAAAGCGCGCACGCACCGAGCTATATCGAACGTATTCGTAGTCGAGTCGTACGTACGTAAGTATACGCGTATCCGTGAACAGAGCGTACGACGAGATATATCGTACGTATTCGTAATCAAAACCGAAGTACGAGGCATACTAGGCGTAGCCTTATCAAAATCGTATGTAAAACACGTACAAAATCGCTTATCGTAGTCGAAGTACGTAAAAATGCGTACCTTGTCCGTGTATCAAAATGCTTATTTTTAGATCACAAATATGCATAACCGATCATATATTATCATAAGCATATGTCGATAACGTATCCCCGCTCCGAGCCGAGGGGACGCGGTAACGTAACCCTACCTCTAGCACGGACGCGGTGAAACGTACGGATCATATGCCATCTGCCACCGTCCCCATATCATCGATCATATCATATACATAAAAAGCCCGCCCGCCTATGAGGGACGCGGTGAACAATGCAAGGAACCCGCACGATAACGTAACCCCGCCCGGACGCAAGGGAATGTATACATACGCAGGCATGCGCACGATACGCATCTACCTGCCCGGACGCAGCCGAACAAATACATTGAGCCTTGTAACGAGCGAGTCGTGAGAAACCATATGCACATAAATCCGTACTCGATGAACACGTACACTTTCCGACTTTCGAAGACTCGAAACGACCCCCGGTTCTTCCAAATTAATATCGGGAAGTTATGAGCGTTTGAAATGCAGAAACCTCTTCGGACTTTTTAAGCGATCCGGGATCGTACTTGAAGAATATTGGGGCTTACAGAGCACACTCATATCAGAATACTTGGGTCAGAAGACTCATATCCGAATACACATAGCGAGAATACTTATATCGGACGCTCATACCGAGTACTCATATCGGAGTTATCATATCGAATGCTTACACCAAAATACTTAGATCGAATACCTATGTCGAACACATATATATCGTAATATTTATTTTTGAATACTTATATCGAATACTTATATCGAATATTTACATCGGAATGCTTATATCAAAATATTTAAATCGGATCATTCGTACCAAAGCATTTATATCGAATAGTCGAACCGTAATGCTCATATCCGAGTTACCGTACACTTATATCAAATTTGGAAAAATGGTCAAAGGTTTCCCTAGTTATCTTACGGAAATAAGGCAAATAGAACAATACAATTAAATCTCGGGGACTGTGGGCCCACCTCGGGTCAAGTCGGGTAACAAACATAGAAACGTGGTCATTATGTGCCATTGGATCATCCTCGAAGATTTCAAGGCATTCCGCTTTCACTTTCAAAAGTTGCGGACGTTTGAACATTTCTTTACAATAAAGCGTAAGTTATTTAGTTCAATTCTACTGAATGAAAAAGGGATAAACATAAGCTCGGACTTCGAAGAGTAGAGTCATCCCCGAGGCTCAAATCATAGCCTATCACATCTAGGACATGCCAAGAGAAAGAAATGGTAAGCCTTACATACCTTAGTCGCGCTCTTACGCTCATCCGCATTCAATTCCGTTTTCTCCAAAATCTACAATCGGTCACATTTACCAAATATTAATCATAAAGCTTTAAGAATTCAATCTTAACCAATACTTGTCTTAATCTTTCAAATACATTCACTTATATTCTGTAAAAATTTCGCGTATTTCCCTGTAAATACACCATCCCCGAGATACAACTCGGCCAATTTAATAACAACAACCCAACAATCATATCTTTCAACTTCAACAATTAATTCAAAGGACACTCCCACATTAGTAGCTCCTTTACATAATTCAATAACATTTCCATTACATTTAATTCATACCTCTTCACATATTCAAAAACTAATCCAAACCATTCAACAATATGCAAAAGCACGTCAACAATTCGTGCTATATTCCAAACTAGCCAAACCAACATACTACCTAAATCTTCAAATTTCGCCAAGAACAACAACAACACATTTCTTTCTTTTCAAATTCATCAACAACAACCACAATTCACACTTTGGCAACTCCACTTCCATAATTACCTAAAAACCATATTAAAATCACATAATTTCCTATAATAACCTACAATCAATTTTCATACCAACTTGAACCATTAGTCTTTCATTTACATCACAAAGGCCACAACAACATAAATAACATGCTAAATAAAATTTAGTTCATCTTCCTCCACCAACACAACATCACACGGCCACACACACCCACACACACCACCTCCTACCTCATCCACAACATACCATTTTCATGCTTTTTATTCATTTCTACATACTACCACACACATGAACCTTCTATAACGATAACATACAAAAGAAGAGAAATTCTTACCTTTTCTTCAATTTTCCACTTGCCATCCAAACGGTTTTCTTGCTTAACTAATTATACCACGTTGAAGAGGGTCTTGCACTTAATAGGAATTCAAGTAAGGCTCGACCCTTACTTAGGGCCGAGCGAACCCTCAGACTCTTACCGCATACAAAGTCACGCCAAACTTTTTAAATCAAATAAAATAAAATACATAGCAAAATTTTTCAGAAATATTCTTTCTCGTAGCCTTCAATTCGAACAAATTTATAATCATACAAAACTCAATACATAATACAGACCGACATATCAGCTGACGGAGCCGCTTACAGACTGATAATCAACACCCACGACGCTGTCTGCAAAGTCTCTAACATAAATCCAGACTCGATGAACACGTACACTTTCTGACTTTCGAAGACTCAGAAACGAATTTCGGGTTCTTCCAAATTAATATCGGGAAGTTATGAGCGTTTGAAATACAGAAACCTCTTCGGACTTTTTAACGTGAAGAACATTAGGGCTTACAGAGCACACTCATATTAGAATACTTGGGTCAGAAGACTCATATCCGAATACACATAGCAGAATACTTATATCGGACGCTCATACCGGAGTACTCATATCGGAGTTATCATATCAGAATGCTTACACCAAAATACTTAGATCGGAATACCTATGTCGAACACATATATATCGAATATTTATTTTTGAATACTTATATCAGAATACTTATATCAGAATATTTACATCGGAATGCTTATATCAAAATATTTAAATCAGTTCATTCGTACCAAAGCATTTATATCAGAATAGTCGAACCAGAATGCTCATATCTGAGTTACCAGACACTTATATCAAATTCAGAAAAATGGTCAAAGGTTTCCCTAGTTATCTTACGGAAATAAGGCAAATAGAACAATACAATTAAATCTCGGGGACTGTGGGCCCACCTCGGGTCAAGTCGGGTAACAAACATAGAAACGTGGTCATTATGTGCCATTGGATCATCCTCGAAGATTTCAAGGCATTCCGCTTTCACTTTCAAAAGTTGCGGACGTTTAAACATTTCTTTACAATAAAGCGTAAGTTATTTAGTTCAATTCTACTGAATGAAAAAGGGATAAACATAAGCTCGGACTTCTAAGAGTAGAGTCATCCCCGAGGCTCAAATCATAGCCTATCACATCTAGGATATGCCAAGAGAAAGAAATGGTAAGCCTTACATACCTTAGTCGCGCCTTACGCTCATCCAGATTCAATTCCCGTTTTCTCCAAAATCTACAATCGGTCACATTTACCAAATATTAATCATAAAGCTTTAAGAATTCAATCTTAACCAATACTTGTCTTAATCTTTCAAATACATTCACTTATATATCTACGAAATTTCGGCAAAGATTTCCCCCCGTAAATACACCATCCCCGAGATACAACTCGGCCAATTTAATAACAACAACCCAACAATCATATCTTTCAACTTCAACAATTAATTCAAAGGACACTCCCACATTAGTAGCTCCTTTACATAATTCAATAACATTTCCATTACATTTAATTCATACCTCTTCACATATTCAAATACTAATCCAAACCATTCAACAATATGCAAAAGCACGTCAACAATTCGTGCTATATTCCAAACGGCCAAACCAACATACTACCTAAATCTTCAAATTTCGCCAAGAACAACAACAACACATTTCTTTCTTTCAAATTCATCAACAACAACCACAATTCACACTTTGGCAACTCCACTTCCATAATTACCTAAAAACCATATTAAAATCACATAATTTCCTATAATAACCTACAATCAATTTTCATACCAACTTGAACCATTAGTCTTTCATTTACATCACAAAGGCCACAACAACATAAATAACATGCTAAACAAAATTTAGTTCATCTTCCTCCACCAACACAACATCACACGGCCACACACACCCACACACACACTTGGCCTCATCCACAACATACCATTTTCATGCTTTTTATTCATTTCTACTACCACACACATGAACCTTCTATAACGATAACATACAAAAGAAGAGAAATTCTTACCTTTTCTTCAATTTTCCACTTGCCATCCAAACGGTTTTCTTGCTTAACTAATTATACCACGTTGAAGAGGGTCTTGCACTTAATAGGAATTCAAGTAGAGACAAGTTTTTGAATCAAAGTTGAAGGCTCCAAGATTTTTTTTTTCTTTCTCTTGCTCTTGACCGAATTGGTTGCTCCTCTTGCTCACTTTTTTTTTCTTGAAACTTCTTCATTTATCATGAAATATTAAGGCCCTTCTCTTTTAATACTTGGATTAAAATCCCACATGGTTTTGGGCCATATACTATGGCCGGCCACTCCATGGGCCTTTTTCCCCTCCTTTTTCTTTCCAAGCCCAATTATTTGTGGCTAGTTTTCGTAATTCATGAAACCATTTTCCCAATTTCCAATTTTGCCCTTAGCCTTCCTCGACATTTTTCGCATCAATACTTCCCATGACCAACTTACATGTTAAATAAAAATCAAATATGGCCTTATCTCTTAAAAGCCACAATTATTTCAAATTTCCCGATTGTATAAAAATACGGGATATAACACTCTCCATACATGGTATTTGTCATTCATTATACTAAAAATGGTCATGTTCTCGGGTCTCAAAATAGTATTTCCCGACTACGACTTACGAGATTGTAATTCATCTTTTTACTTCGTTGTTACGTACTTTCCCATGGCTTGTGCCTTTCAAAACATCATGGGACGTCTCCGACACTCCATTACTACGGTGAGGTACATGTCATACTCATGCTCTGAAAATGCGGGGTATAACAATTTCTTGACATACAAAGTGGGCCATATTCGGCCACCACCCCAATACACCAATTTCATGATTTTCATTCATTTCTACATACTACAACATACACAAACCATCCATAACATATGAAAAAGAGGATTAAACCTTACCTTTTCCTCTTAACTTCACAACTTGGCTAGGGTTTGCAAATGATAAAACGAATGGTTTGTTGACTCCAACAACTATCTCACGTTAAAGAGGACCTTCCAATTGGTTGAATTGCTAGAAGAAAATATTTTTTTGATCACTATTTTTGGGCTTTAATTTTCGGTCACCATGGCCGAATGGCTACTCTTGTTTTCTCCAAGTTTCTACAATATTCTTAAGTGTAAAAGATGATGAAAAATGTCTTGCTAGTCATCCAATATGTACATATATGAATTATACAAGTGTACCATGGCCCACACATGGGTTGGATCAATTAAATTTGGCCAAGCCATGTGTGGGAGCCACACCACATCACACGGCCACTTGGCCCTTTTTGTGGTTCATGACTAATTAATTTTCTAATTTCAAATTTGCCCTTAATATTCCATACCAATAAAATCATAAGCAACTTATGCCTTAAAATAAAATCGGAGGTCAAAAGTCTCTACCTCGTATCCCGGAATAGTCTTGTTCTTAACTTATCATGGTTAGCTCGGATTATCCCAATGTACAAAATACGGGATATAACAAGTCCTACAAAGAACTAGGATTTGTAGAATTATGGAAATAACTTTGCGGTTAAGTATGAATGATTCCTTTCCATATTTATCGGGATTATTAAGCTTTCTACACATATTAGAAGCGGACTCAACAAGGTAAGAATCCAAATATTACACAAACCCTACGTGCATGTCATGGACCGACTAGGAAAGGGTTTTGTGTACACCGACCTGCGGAGCATCAATGTCACGACCCAACCGGAGGGTCATGACGGATACCCAGAGCTAGCCTACCGAGCACCATACATCATACTTCTTCCAATCTATCTTGGTGGACCACTTCTCTAATTATCAAATAACTCAAGAACTCGTTACGAAGCATCCTCCGATTTCCACTTCAGACATATATATATATAAATAAGCCTGCAAGGTTACAAAATGATATATAGAATATACACTAATAAGGTCATGCAATATCTACTATCCATAGATGCCTACGAGCCTCTACCTGGAGTACTGAAGATCATAAGGATGGGACAGGACCCCGCCATGCCCCAAATATGAACACAAAAGAATATACCAATAAACTGCAACTCTGGAGTAGTGGAGTGCTCCTGTGTATCAGCTGATAAAGCTCCTAGGGATCTGGACCGTCTCCCTGTCTACCTGCGGGCAATGAACGCAGCGTCCACAAAAGAAAGGATGTTAGTACGATCAATGTACTGAGTATGTAAGGCATGAATAATAACATCATAAAGAAATAAAGAAATATGAGGTAAAAAGATAACCTGTAACTGATTGCTTCTTAAGGCGGATATCATGCATGCTAACTTTTACTTTTAAAACATCATAAACATATATAGAAACTGCTTATCATTATTAGCCCGCATCCGGGCCTCCCGCATTCGGGGTAATCATCTTATGCCGCCCACTAGTGGTGACTGCCCGACCAAATAGGCACGTTGTTATCCATAAGCCACCCACTACGCCCAGCGCAGTGGTGTCTGCCTAGCCAACTAGGCCCGGTGTAATCATACATAAAAATAAGCATGCATGAGAGCCCAGTTAAAAGCTACAACTCTATCGGAATGACGTAAGGTCGGTGAACTCCGATTTATATTATGAAATAATCATCATCGCTATATCTCAGCCTGAAAGAACAATTCAAAAGGTGAGATCAACAATAATAGATCAAATCAAGGGATTTATAAAATAACTCAATAATATCATAATGGCATCACAATCATAAGCTTTGAGACTTCTAGAAATTAAATCATCATCATCAAGATCATCACAGAAAACATCAAATCATCATCATCAAGATCATCACAGAAAACATCTCTTCTTTAACATCATATAAAGCTTTAAGAATCATGAACTTCTAACTTTTGGAAGTAAGAAGGTTACGGAAAATATGGATAGAATTACAACATAGGAATCATGCCTTGAAAGAAGGGCACTAGCCTTAACATACCTTTATGTCTCCTTAACGACTAAACGTTCTCCTTCCAAACTCGCGACTCTACATTCAAGAGAATTCGTACTAAGGTTAGGTTATTAAAAGCATGATTAAGCTTAAACTAAAGTAACTAAGAGCTAACAGAATTTGTGTCAAGACCCAACCGGAGGGCCGCGACGAGCATCCGGTGCTATCCCACCCGGGCACCCCTTAGCATACTTTCACATCATATCTTGGTAAGCCACATACTAAATCATGCTTTTCACTCATCATCATTCTAGCCTCAACGGGCAACAAACACATCTATATCATCATTAACACTATGCCCATATGAATGTACATAAGCGAGACAAGGCCAAAAAATAATATCCCAAAATATAGGTCGACAAGGCCGAACATATCTAACCATATACACATTTCTATGAGCCTCTAGGAAGGGTACGTCATATCATAACATATGGGCGGGACAGGACCCCGCCGTGCCCATGAATATATACACAAAAGAATCTATACCCAAAAGCTGCAAAGCCCTCCGAATGAAAATGGAGCTCCACTGGGTAGTCCCCGAGAAAATACGGCCTATGGATCAAGTCCGTCTCCCCGGCCACACGCGGGCATAACGCAGCGTCCACAAACAAAAGGACGTCAGTACGAAGAATGTATTGAGTATGTAAAGCATGATCAATATCAATATGAAAGCATAATAGATAACATATGTAATAGCATAAGATGCGAGAGAATAGCATCATCGTCATAGCACTTACTTGCTTTCCATGGAGACGTTCCATTTCTATAACGTATTCGTATACATACATTCATATCCGTACTCACTCACCTTTCGTAGCCATTTCCGCATTCGTATTCATATCTCCTTTCATACTCATGCTCGTATCATATACATTTCATATACATAGCCTTTACTCAAAGATTTACATATTCTTAATATATATTCGTACTCTTAGTGATGTCATATACATAGCATTTAAATAGCATACCCGACCATGAAGGTTCGGTGTTTCGCATACCGCCCTACCAAGGCTCGTTGTTATACATACCGCCCTAACAAGGCTCGTGTTATTCGTACCCAACCGCAAGCGTGCGCGCATCGTTATACATAGATATACATATACATATTCACTATATTCTACCCGGCCATATAGGCTCGGGGTTCATAATAGCCACTCATAGGCACATATACATAAAAGCTCATAATCATCTTTAGCCTTTTTACTATCGTCATTCATTATATTATATCCTTTATAGGATTACTCATCATATAAGGAACTTGGCACAATCGGATCATATCTAGAATTATAGGCTTAGTAGCTTTTAGAGATGGGATCATTAGAGAACATTGTAGGCTCATAGGAGGGTAAACATTTGGCCCAAAGAACCATGCCTTATGAAAGAAGGGTTAGCCTTACATATCTTTCCGTTCTACTATTCTATCACTTGCACGTTCTTCTTCAATGCTCGCGTTTCTACCTTCATTGAAGTTATACTAACATTAGAGAATGGATAGCTTACCATTCATGACTAATTCTAGAGAAAATCGGACAAAGATCTCCTTTATCTATACGACTTCCTTCACATCATATATCAACTCCCAAACATCAATAATAACATTCACAATATCATCACAATAGTCTTTATTCAACTACACTATCCTTACTTCACGATTCTCTTCAATTCATTCATAACCATGGACATATCTCGACAAAGACGTTTATTCTCATACAATTTCAATTTCCATACTGTCAATATCATTTATACATGATCATATTCATAATATATGAAGAATCATAACTCATTCCAAACATCTATTCAAAAGTGGCATTATTGCACATTCATGACCCATTTCTTATAGTCTTTTGCAATCCAAGTGTTTCAACTTCCAAATACTTTAAACAATATGGAAACATCATAAAACTTACCTTAGAAGGTGTAGGAATGAACCTCGGGTGCAAATACCCCACTTGAGCAAAACCCTAGTTTTTCCTTCGCTTGGATTCTTGCTTTGGATGAACTTTAATGGGTTTCTTATACTTGATTCACTTGGTTTGATAAAGTTGAACACTAATTTCTCTTGAAATCTTATGGGAGAAATGTGGTGAGATGTTTTAGAGAGAAGGGGAGTGAAGAGGAAATGAAATGAAATAAAACTTGGATCCCTCGTTTGATCTCCAATCCTTATGGAACCTTCTTGGCACTTGTCTAACACCTCCATACCGATCTAAGGGACGTTATAACTCTTCTCCAAAATATCTTTAAGTCACCATTAACTCGTTACTCATAAATTCTTTCCGACACTTATCGTAAGCCTTGTCTCGTCTTGGCAATCTTTCTCGTCTAACATCGAATGTTTGTAAAATCTTACTTAAGGTCATCAAATGCTATTTCTTACTTACCAAGACACCATATAATCCCTACTCTTCACTAGTCTATTCACTGTGCAACAACGAAAAATTTTCCGAGGTGTAACATTCTTCCCTCCTTAAGAACATTCGTCCTCGAATGTTAAGCGCTCGGGAATTCTACAAAATTTCGCCAGAGTTTCCCCTATAATATGGCACTACCATCCTTCCACAACAACCCATAATATCAATGCCTCATAAGGCCACAACATAATAGCAATATAATTTTGCCACACACAACCCAAATGCATAAAAGGAAAACATACATACCTTATGATCTTTGCGTCTCATCTTGGCCCTCTTCCGGGGGCTGAAATAAGTGCGGATATTTGAATTTCATGACTTCTTCCGCTTCCCATGTCATCTCCTCTCGATTGTTATTTCTCCACAAAACTTTAACTGAGGCAACTTCTTTGTTTCTAAGCTTCTGTACTTGCCTATCTAGTATGGCAATGGGTATTTCATCATAAATTAACTTTTCTGTCACTTGAACATCATTTACTGGGACGATCCTAGTAGGATATCCAACATATTTATGAAGCATCGAGACATGAAAAACTGGATGAACTGACTCCAAATCAGGAGGTAGATCTAACTCGTAAGCTACTTTGCCTACTTTGCGCACAATTTCGTAAGGCCCAATATACCGTGGACTAAGCTTCCCCTTTTTTCCAAATCTCATAACGCCTTTCATTGGTGACACTTTCAAGAATACCCAATCTTTAACTTGGAACTCTAAGTCCCTTCGACGATTATCCGCATAGGACTTTTGACGACTTTGGGCTGCTAACAATCGATCTTATATAAGCTTGACTTTCTCTATGGCTTGTTGGACCAAGTCCGACCCTATTAATTGAGCCTCTCCTGTTTCAAACCACCCAATTGGGGATCTACACTTTCGCCCATATAAAGCTTCATACGGTGCCATTTGAATGCTAGAATGATAACTATTATTATAAGAAAATTCAATGAGTGGCATATGATCATCCTAATTTCCTCCAAAATCTAACATACATGCCCGTAACATATCCTCAAGAGTCTGAATGGTACACTCAGCTTGCCCATCAGTCTATGGGTGAAATGCCGTGCTGAGGCTCACTTGATTCCCTAAGCCCTCTTGGAAGGACTTCCAGAAGTTAGCCGTAAACTGAGTACCTCTATCGGAGATAATAGATACTGGAACACCATGAAGTCGCACTATCTCTTTAACATAGAGCTTTGCATAATCTTCTACATACGTCGTTCTGATTGGCAAGAAATGAGCTGACTTAGTGAGTCTATCCACAATCACCCATATGGAATCATACTTGCGTCGAGAACGGGGTAAGCCTGTAATGAAGTCCATGTTAATTACTTCCCACTTCCAAGTTGGGATTTCTATAGCTTGCAACAATCCGCCCGGCTTTTGGTGCTCGATTTTCACATGTTGACAGTTGGGACATCGAGCTACAAATTCTGCTATATCTTTCTTCATCCCATTCCACCAATACATGGATTTAAGATCATTATACATTTTCGTTACTCCGGGGTGGATAGAATAACGGGAATAATGAGCTTCTCTCAATATTTGGTGGCGTAAACCTGCCACATCAGGAACACATAATCAGCCTCGACATCGGAGAACTCCGTCTCCTGTAATCTCAAATGATGACTCGTCTTTCTGAGGGAGTGTGTCTCTGTAATGCACTAGCATGGGATCTTCGTATTGTCGCTCTTTCACTTCTACTACTAGCGACGAAACCGCCGAATTCCGAATGGTAGTTCCCCTGCACCGAGTCCACTACTCGGACTTCTAAAGCAACTAACCACCGGAGCTCACGAGTCATTTCTCTTTTCTGCGATTGTAAATCACATAAACTTCCCATAGATGCGGCTAAGAGCGTCGCCCACAACATTTGCTTTTCCGGGTGATATAGGATGTCAACATCATAATCTTTCAAAGAATTCCAACCATCGTCGTTGTCGCAAATTCAACCGTTCGTCAAGATATACTTTGAAGGATCTTATGATCCGTATAAATATCTACATGAACACCATACAAATAATGTCTCCATATCTTTAGTGCATGAATCAACCGTGTACCAATTCAAGATCATGGGTTGGATAATTCTTTTCATGTTTCCGCAATTGCCTTGAAGCATATGCAATCACCTTACTATGCTGCATCAACACGCTGCCCAGCCCAACGCCTGAAGCGTCGCAATAAACAACGTAACCTTTCGATCCCTCTAGAAGTGTCAGGACCGGTGCAGAAGTCAACCTGTCTTTTAGCTCTTGGAAACTACGTTCACAAGTATCTGTCCATTGAAACTTAGCTGATTTCTGTGTCAGCTTTGTAAGTGGTGCAGAAATAGAAGAAAAACCTTCTACAAATCTCCTACAATATCCTGCCAGGCCCAGAAAGCTACGTACCTCCGTAGGAGTTGTAGGCCTTGGCCAAGTCTTTACAGCTTCAATCTTTTGGCTATCTACCCGAATTTCATCCGGAACGATGTGCCCCGTAAATGTCACCGAGTTCAACCAAAACTCACACTTAGAAAATTTTGCAAACAATTCTCGGGTCCGAAGAACTCGAGAACAACACGCAAATGATCTGTATGTTCTGCCTCGGATCTAGAATACACCAAAATATCATCGATGAATACAATCACGAATAGATCCAAGAAGGGCCTGAACACATTGTTCATCAGATCCATAAATATTGTCGGTGTATTAGTTAGCCCAAATGACATCACCCGAAACTCAAAATGGCCATATCTCATTCTGAAAGCTGTCTTAGGGATATCTTTCTCCCTAACTCTCACTTGATGATACCCGGATCTCAAATCTATCTTGGAAAACCATTTGGCACCTTGTAACTGATCAAATAAATCATCAATCCTCGGAAGAGGATACTTATTCTTAATCGTCACCTTATTCAATTGCTGATAGTCAATGCACATTCTCAAGGAGCCGTCTTTCTTTCGGACAAACAATACGGGTGCTCCCGACGGGGATGAACTAGGCCTAATAAAGCCTTTCTCAAGCAAATCTTTCAATTGCTCCTTCAACTCTCTCAATTTCGCGGGAGCCATTCTATAAGGAGGAATAGATATAGGCTTAGTGTCTGGAAATACATCAATAGCAAAATCAATCTCCCGTTCGGGAGGAAGGCCTGGAAGCTCTTCCGGGAACACATCAGGAAATTCGTTCACTACGGGAACTGACTGAAAAGTCGACAGTTTAGTTTCTACATCTCGGACCCGCACTAGATGATAAATGCAACCTTTTGTAATCATTTTCCTTGCCTTTAGATAGGAAATAAACCTACCCTTTGGTGACGCCGTATTTCCTTTCCATTCTAAAACTAGTTCTCCCGGGAATTGAAAACGAACCATTTTCATTCTACAATCGACATTGGCGTAGCAAGAAGCCAACCAATCCATGCCCATAATAACATCAAAGTCCACCATTTTTAACTCATGCAAATCAATCATAGTACGGCGATCACAAATCACAATTACACAATTTCTATATACTCGGCTAGCTATTACCGATTCACCAACGGGTGTAGACACCTCAAAAGGCTTAATCAACTCTGGTTTAATTCTAAACCGGCCAGCAATATACGGAGTAACATATGACAATGTGGAGCTAGGATCTATCAAAGCGTATACATCATGAGAAAATACCAATAATATACCTGTGACAACATCAGGAGAAGACTCAAGATCTTGGCGTCCAGCCAAAGCATAAATACGGTGCTGAGGACCGCTGAAATCGGGGACTCTCCCCCTGCCTCTACCATGGCCGCCTGGCGCATGTGAACCTGGCCCCATAGGGCGTATAGATGCTGAAGATCCGGCTACTAACCGTGAAGGCTGGGTCCTACCTCTGTCACTAACTGAGGGCCAATCTCGCATAACATGGCCTGGTCGGCCACATGAATAGAACCCTGCCGAACCCGAATCTTGCATCGACCCCAATGTAACTTCCCACACTGGGAACATCATGGCACGGGTGGCCTCGCCTGACCCGAATCACCTCTAAACTGAGATCCCGAAAAGCTCTGACTCGGCCCGAGATGAGTAGATCTATCAAATCTCTGGCCTGAATACCGTGGAGGCGCACTAGTCATAGAGTAGCCCGAATGTCTAGGACCGCTGTCCGTGCCACCTCTATACTCGTTCATCGGACCAAGATCTAGCCCTCTTGCTATGCCCTCTATCATGCTCACTCTTGTTGTAAACTTTCTTCTAAATTTTGAGCATGGGCTTGGATGCGTGCAATATCCATATTGTCCTGAAGGGACGCGGTCAAGCATCTATCCATCAAATGTGACCCTAGGCCTTTTACAAACCTGTGCACTCGGTCACCCATATCCTCTACCATGGCCGAAGCATACCTAGCCAAGGAATTGAAGCTGAGACTATATTCTAGAGCGCTCATGCTCCCTTGCATCAAATTTAGGAACTTATCGGCTCTAGCTCGCCGAACTTTCGGGGGCAAATAATGTCGGAGAAATGCATCTACAAACTCTTGCCATACCGGGGGAGGTGCATTGGCTCCCCGTGAAGCCATCCAAATCGTGTACCAATGGACCGCGACATCCCTCAATCTATACGACGCTAGCACCACCGATTCGGTGTCCGAAGTATGTATCAATCGAAGCGTCCTCAACATACAATCGATGAAATTCTGAGGGTCCTCATCCGGCTTTGATCCAATGAATTCCGGAGGGTTCAAACTAATAAAGTCACGGGCTCTTGCACTAACAGCCCTATCTCCTTGCCCTGTACTTTGCCTCTGAGTACGGCAGCAACCAATTGAGTCAGCAAATTAATGGCCTCTTTTACATCTTGGCCTGAAGCATCCGGTGGAGGAACCGGAGGCGCTGGAGCTGGGGCTGAGGCTCCCTCACGCTCCTCTAATATAGGTGCTGAATGGGAGGACTGAGATTGAGCTGCACTTTGGGACTCACTTTCTTTTACTACCGGCGGCGGTGCTCTTTCAGCCCGCTTTTTTGCCACCATCTTTCCCTTTTGGGCCACTAAAGTCTTTCTCTTTACAGGCATTTCTGAAATACACAACACATGGTTAAGAAACAAGAAGTTCTTATATCATGGCTCTATCGCACGATTCTTATGAAGAAAGAAGGTCATTCATTCCTAAAATGTCCGCAGCTTCTTATTTATAAGTGTGGCGCGCAACACACCCATAACCAAGACTCGACTAGACACGGCTCGTAGACACACCCTAGGACTGAACTGCTCTGATACCACTTTTGTCACGACCCAATCGGAGGGCCGCGATGAGCACCCGGTGCTATCCCACCCGGGCACCCCTTAGCATACTTTCACATCATATCTAGGTGAGCCACATACTAAATCATGCTTTTCATTCATCATCATTCTAGCCTCAACGGGCAACAAACACATCTATATCATCATTAACACTATGCCCATATGAATGTACATAAGCCGACAAGGCGTTAAAATAATATCCCAAAATATAGGTCGACAAGGCCGAACATATCTAACTATATACACATGTCTACGAGCCTTTAGGAAAGGTACGTCATATCATAACATATGGGTGGACAGACCCCGCCGTGCCCATGAATATATACACAAAAGAATCTATACCCAAAAGGCACAGCCTCCGAATAAAAATGGAGCTCCACTAGGTAGTCCCTGAGAAAATACAGCTATGGATCAAGTCTGTCTCCCTGGACACCTGCGGGCATGACGCAGCGTCCATAAACAAAAGGACGTCAGTACGAAGAATGTACTGAGTATGTAAAGCATGATCAATATCAATATGAAAGCATAATAGATAAAATATGTAATAGCATAAGATGGGAGAGAATAGCATCATCGTCATAACACTTACTTGCTTTCCATAGAGACGTTCCATTTCTATAACGTATTCATATACATACATTCATATCCGTACTCACTCACCTTTCGTAGCCATTTCCGCATTCGTATTCATATCTCCTTTCATACTCATGCTCGTATCATATACATTGCTTAAACATAGCCTTTACTCGGCATTTGCATATTCTTAATATATATTCGTACTCTTAGTGATATCATATACATAGCATTTAAATAGCATACCCGACCACGAAGGTTCGGTGTTTCACATACCTGGCCCTACCAAGGCTCAGTGTTATACATACTGGCCTACCAAGGCTCAGTGTTATTCGTACCCAACTGCAGTGGTGTGCGTGCATCGTTATACATAGATATACATATACATATTCACTATATTCTACCCGGCCATATAGGCTCGGGGTTCACAATAGCCCTACGGGCACATATACATAAAAGCTCATAATCATCTTTAGCCTTTTTACTATCGTCATTCATTATATTATATCCTTTAGAGGATTACTCATCGTATAAGGAACTTGGCAGAATCGGATCATATTTAGAATCATAGGCTTAGTAGCTTTTAGAGATGGGATCATTAGAGAACATCGTAGGCTCATAGGAGGGTAAGCATTGGGCCCAAAGAACCATGCCTTATGAAAGAAGGGCTAGCCTTACATACCTTTCCGTTCCACTATTCTATCACTTGCACGTTCTTCTTCAATGCTCGCGTTTCTACCTTCATTGAAGTTATACTAACATTAGAGAATGGATAGCTTACCATTCATGACTAATTCTAGAGAAAATTGGATAGCATCTCCTTTATCTATACGACTTCCTCCACATCATATATCAACTCCCAAATATCAATAATAACATTCACAATATCATCACAATAGTCTTTATTCAACTACACTATCCTTACTTCACGATTCTCTTCAATTCATTCATAACCATGGACATATCTCGACAATACGTTTATTCTCATACAATGTCGATTTCCATACTCTCAATATCATTTATACATAATCATATTCATAATATTGTTCTCATCGACTCGTTTGATTTCCAATCCTTATGGAACCTTCTTGGCACTTGTCTAACACCTCCATACCGATCTAAGGGACGTTATAACTCTTCTCCAAAATATCTTTAAGTCACCATTAACTCGTTACTCATAAATTCTTTCCGACACTTATCGTAAGCCTTGTTTCCTCTTGGCAATCTTTCTCGTCTAACATCGAATGTTTGTAAAATCTTACTTAAGGTCGTCAAATGCTATTTCTTACCTACCAAGACACCATATACTCCCTACTCTCCACTAGTCTATTCACTATGCAACAACGAAAAATTTTCCGAGGTGTAACAATTTGGGCAGCATTTCCTTTGTTTCATCAACTTTCTTCATATAATAAACAACTCCCAACATCAATAGCAACATCCATAATATCATAATAAAGAGGCTTCTTTCAAGTTAAACATTGTCCAATCTTTAAAGCTCCTTTTTAGAGTCATTCATAACCATAGTTACAACACAACACCATATTCACGTACATACAATACTTCCTCAACATCATTAGTACCACCCACAACAAGATTATATCCATAGCCTACTAAGAATCATGACTGAAATTAGTTTACTACTCAAAAATATCATTAAATCCATATTTGAGCTTCATCTCCTACTTTCTTCCCTTGTCCAAGTTATTTAACAACCAAATACTCTTAATAACATGAAATAGATGTAAAACTCACCTTTTATTGAGTAGGGATGAACTTTGGATTAATGAATCTCACTTGAATGAAACTCCAACTTCAACACCAAAGGAAATCTTGAATTCTACAAACCCTAGAGAGTCTCTCCACACTTGATTCTCTTGGTTCTTGCTATAGAATCTTTGATTTCTCTTGGGTTTGTGTTAATATGGTAAGGGGAATGTTCTAGAGCCTTCAAGACTTGGGAAAAATGTGGGAAATGAATTAAATGGACACGGGTCGCCTATATATAAAAAGGGAAAAATCTGAAAAAATTGACCCGACCCGATTATACGGACACTTATACAGGGATTGACCCTTCTCTAGAATGTTATACAGACCGTATAAGTAGTCGTATAACCCATTTTTTACAAACTTTCTCTCGTTGATTCGCTTGACTTACAATCCTTGTGGAACCTTCTTGGTACTTGTGTAACACTTCATCAACCATCTAAGGAGCCCTATAGCTCCACCTCAAGACATTACTAAATAAACATTAGCTCAATTGCTAGAAAACCTTTCTAAACGCAACTTACATTCACTTCCTTCAACGAACTTAGTTCCACCTATTCATGTGACTTCAAAATCTTGTAGTACACACCTTAACGCTATCAAATACTCCCCTTAACTTCATAAGAACTTCATGTTTACTCTAAGCTCGCATTAGTTTATTCACAACGCAACAACTCAAAATTTCTGAGATGTAACAATCAATGTTATAAATACCCAGGTCTTTCCAAGAAGAAGTTTGCACACCCACAATAAGAGAATTTAGAATATTGTGCTGTCAAAAGATATATCCAAAGATATTCAAGAATCCGAGGTTGCGTCCCTAGTGCAAGAATAAGGATTGAAGGAACTGTTTTACTGTATAGTGTTCTCTAGTGCACAAGTCTATATATATTGTATTAGGTTGGTTTATTGAGTTGTGATAGTTCCAAGTGCATTCGTGTTTTGATGATTGTCAAACTGTTTCAAAACCAGATGGTTCACACATAAGCTGTATTTTGTTGCTTATATGTTGCAGGTGCCTTGAAAATGATGGTTTGCTTTGAAGGGGGAACAAGTGGAAATCTGATTCTCAGAGGGAACATTGTCTATGAGTTCGTCATCATCGAAAAGGGGGAAATTGATAGTTTCAAGTGCATTCATGTTTTGATGATTGTCAAACTATTTTAGAATCAGATAGAGACCTGGTCTGTGATCTGCTCTCTGTGCACCTTGTACTGTCAGCAGAGACAGCTGTAAAGCTATGCCACTCACTGCACACAAGTACAAAGAGGAGTTGGCCTATGCTTTAGGTTAAAATTGAAGAGTGGTCTCTTTTCACCCCACATGGTCCCACTATATATACAACATGATGGCAACATATTTGATAGACTTGAAAACCTAATCTAAGTTGTGCAAAGCTGCCGACATAAGTTCTCAAGATCTCTCAAGAACAAAGTCACCTACAAGTTGAAGAACCTGATCCATACACAAGATTTGGTCTAAGTTCTTCATATTGTTGTAAGTCTTTGTTCATTTGTGCGTAAATTGCAAACCTACTCTTCTGTATTAAGAAGCTGGTTGTAGGTGTTTTGAAAAGTCTTAAAGCGTACTTGCTGGAAGTGTATTTTCACAAGCTTTTGAGTGGTACACTAGGCTAGAGTTAGTCTAGGTATATTAGTGGTCCTTGGCTAGAGTTAGTCAAGTGGAGGTTGGTTGCAATCGGAGTATTGCAAGTGTTGAGGGACTACGGGGGATAGTTCCTAGGTTACAAAAGAGTCATTGTAAGGATGGGGGTTATGGGAGTTAATTCCTAGCTTACAATTGATTGTAATATGAAGATGCTCGGTGTCACGACGCAACCCCGTAGGCCGTGACTGGTGCCCGAGCTGGGCACCCATACGCGCTCACTAACCAAATTCGACAAACGACTCGTACATAAATCGGTACGTACGTGTCTCCAAACTGACGCATACAAATATATACTACACAGAAGCCGGCAAGGCTATCATAATATACATAACATACCAAAGTATACATACACGCAGCCGACAAGATTGCCACGGCGGATGGGCCTCCCAAACACAACTTACTCACGCATCCGAACAAAACTGTACATAACCCACATCTATGTCTACAGACCTCTAATACATAACAACAGAATCAGATGACGGGACAGGGCCCCGTCGTACCCTGAATAAACATAATCATATACATCGGAAGAGTATATACCTAAAATATTGGCTCCAGAACAAAGGGAGCACTCAATGTGCAGCGTTGAATGGAAATCCTACGCCAAGGATCACCAAAATGCGTACCGCGGCAGTACGAAACGCCGCTTCGAAGAAAGGGGGTCAAAGATTTTAATATGTACCGAGTAGGCAAAGCGAAAAAGTACAGAAACGAAGTCATAACCGAAGTAAGGTGTACGTAACGTGAGCATAATCACCCAAATACCAAAGTACTTATATCCGAAATACAAATCATACATAAACAAGTCATGAAGATGAATATAACCATCAGAGTGCCCAAAATGCTTAGCTTTATTTTGAAAAACATTTCTGTCCCACATATACAGAAGATAGAACATATCATATAAACTGACGTTAATCGAATGCCAAGGAACGTACGGCCCGATCCATAAATAAAAAAATAGTGCCGAGGAACGTACAGCCCGATCCATATATCATATAATAATATAATAATGCCGAGGAACGTACGGCCCGATCCATATATCATTTAATAATATAATAATGCCGAGGAACGTACGGCCCGATCCATAAATAAAATAATAATCATACATCACATCACGCCATCATATGTCATATCGTATCGATTATCATATCATCGAACATCATATCACATATCACATACGGTCCGCAATGGATCCGGCGGGGATGTAACGTGGTCGCCACTCCATCCGGACGCCACAACACATCATACTTCGAAGGTTTTATATCTCCGAACATCTCCGTCACACATCATAACATATATACACGGTACCCGCACAAGAGGGCTCGGCGTACCGGTCACATCATACTTCGTATCACATCATACTTCGAAACACATCATACTTCGAATAGTACGCACGATAACAACCGGCTCCGGATCCGTGAAAGATATAACAACAACGCACGAGCAGAATCGCAAGTAGCCATATGCATACAAATCTTTATTACAAACTCAACAGAATAACCAAAGCGAACTATTATTTCAACCAAGACAATAGTCAAATCAAATTTCCTTCGAATATTACTCGGGAACATATCAAATCGAACTTCAGATACGTAGTCACGTATCAAAATCATAAGTATACGAATCATTATTTCAGACTCAACAGACAAATATATAGTCATACTTGGGGTCGGAAAAATAGTCATATTGAATTCTTTCAAAAGCCATTAGAATTATATGTAGAAGATCACCCCACGGACGAGCCGTCACCCCAATCCGGCCCGCCTACGAAAATCATAGTTATCATATATTATCAAATCATTATTACAAACTCAAAAGATAAGTAAACTGATCGTACTTGAAATCGGAATAATAATCATATCATATCCTTTCAAAATCGTCAGAAGTACATAAGAAAAGTCGCGGGGCCCACGGAAAGGTGTCGACTCAAGTCGGGCCTGCCCACGAAAATCATAGTTATCATACGTCATGGAATCATTTTTGAGCATATCGAAGCGATCCGGTTCTGTCTGTGAAAGTTACGGACTTTCGTAGTTTTCGGAATCATTTAGGAACAAAACTCTTTAAAAACCAAACTTTTATGCAACTTTTGAAACTTTGTCATACAAAAGACATAGGGGCAATATTTCATCATATCATGTATACGAAGACCAAGAAACAAATAATAATCACGTATACATGGTCGGGTCGCGAGAGTAGAACTTCCTCGAGGCTCGTATCATAACCTAATTACGACTAAGGCATGCCAAAAAAAGTTAAGAAAGGGTTGCGCTTACATACCTTGATCGCTCTCAACGCTAATCCAAACTCAAGCTAACTCCAACCTACATCTCGGGCTGCCCAAGGTCTACAAATAAATCATAATATGCCAAACATTAGCTATAGACATTTGGGCATTTAATTCCAAATTAGCCCTTAATCCTACAGAAATTTGGGCAGCATTTCCCCTGTAAATAGACCAACCCCGAGAATTTAACTCGTCCAAATCAACAACAACAACAACCTAGCAACATCAATAAGCAATCCGAAAGGCAATATAACATTAGTAACTCTCTTTTACATCATTCAACAACTTTCAATATATTCAATTCAACGGCTTACATTCAAGCCAACATCAACGCTCAAACATTCAAATACTAACCCGAACCCATACCAACAACATTCAAGAACATCTTAAACAATTCATACAATATTTCCAACATTCCAACAATTGCTCCAATTTACCCGAAAACAGCCCCAAACCCGAGAACTTCACTATAACACACTCCTCATTTCCAAATCATGATTTGCACCAACAATTCACATTCTAACAATGCTATTCTCATCAATATACAAATTACATCAAATGCACAATACCCTTCAAATCATCCCATACAATTACAACATCAATCTTGAGTCATTAAACTCTCATTTCCAACATAGAATTCATAACGACAATTTGTTCATTCTCAATCCACACAAAGGGGACCTATTCGGCCAACACCATACAAACACATATAGATGATTTTCATTCTTTTCTTCACACTACACAACTAAACATGATACATAAAATCATTTCATCATCCCAACACAATCCACACACCTACACGGCCAAACCTCATACACATGGCCTCAACTCCAACATACTATATTTCATGATTTTCATCCATATTAACATACTACAACATGAATACAACATTCATAACACATAAAACATGATTAATTCTTACCTTTCTTCTTCAACTCCACAACTAGCTAGGGTTTGCAAGGATGAAAACTAGCGGGTTGATCGCTCCAACAACACTTCCACGCTACTTATGGACCTCCAATTAGTGGATTTGCATCAAAGAAATATTTTTGGGATGGCTCAAATTGATCTTCAATTTTTTTATTCTTGGCCGAGAGGTTGAGGTTTTGTTCTCCAAGGTTCATGAAATTTCTAAGTGTTGGAAGATGATGAGAATGATTAACTTAGTCATCTTTGTCTCTTATATGAATTGCACAGTTAAACCATGGCCCACACACACGTGTCGGACCAATTAAAATTGTACACAAAAGGTGTGGGACCATTTCAAGGCCACATGGCTAACATGGCCAATTTTGATGAATTTCAAACTTCCAAATATTCCACTTTTGGTCCCAAATTTTCCTAAATATTCCATGCCAATAAATTCATGAACAACTTGTGTCTCAAAACGAAATCGAAGGTCAAAAGTCTCGATATCATCCCGAAACGGTTTTGTCTCTAACCTATCATAGTCAATCCGGATTGTCCCAATGTACGAAAATGCGGGATATAACACTTGGTTAGTGGAGTTGAAATCCTACTGGGGTAGGTCGTGATTTTTAATCCCTTGAGCAAGAAGTTTTCTACGGTAAAATCTTGCCTTATGTACTTACTTCATTGCATAAGGGAACTGGTACTCAACCAGGTCCCTCCATACTATGTTTGGTGGACGCATAGCCTATAACAATTGGTATAGGCTAGGTAAAATCTTGCCTTATGTACTTACTGCATTGCCTTACTTTCTAAAAGGTTAACACCTAGAAAGAATCTGTGAAATGGCAGGCCCACCAAATATAGAAGAAGGATAGTCATTCACCAGACCTCCAAGATTCAGTGCATAACACTATGACTAGTGGAAGGCTAGAATGGAAGACTTCATCACTGCTGAGGATCCAAAACTGTGGGACATCATTTGTGATCGTCCTTGTGCTTTTGTTCACTAAAGCCATACTTTGTGATGAGAGCTAAGCACATTCTTCTTCGAAGCCTTGGATCAAAAGAGCACAATCTGGTTTCTTCCTGGAAAACAGCAAAGGAAATCTAGGAAGCTCTTAAAAGTACATGTGTTGGAATAAACAAAATCAAAGACAAAGCTTAGATTTCTTAAGATGAAGGATGGTGAGACCCCTCAAGATCCAACAAGAAGAAATAGCCTTGATGATGAGAGAAGAAGTGAGTCAAGTGATGATGACTTAGAAATCGTATTTCTCACTGAAAAATTTCAAAGAATCATTCAAAAAAATATTGAATCTTTGAAGTGTAAAGATCTCAAGGATAACTCCAAGGAGACAGCTACAGAAAGTTAGACATCTGTCAAAAAGGTTACAGAGAGAAAGGCAACTGAGAAATTGATGAGGGAGGCCCTAACTTTAGGGAGAGATTCAATGAGGGAATCCGAAGATAAAGTTGACTCAAGTAATACACCTAAGGGGGGAGTCAATCATGAAACCTTAACTGTTACACCTAGTAGTTTCTGTACGTTGAGATTCGTTCGGTATTAGCTATTCAATTGCGTACATCGAGGTTATTATTGAGAAGAAGCAAGATCATAGGTGATCCCTTTTTCAATTATAAGGTTTGAGTTTTGTAAAGGGTTTTGAGATTGGGAAAAAAAGTGAACTAAGGCGATTGCTTCCGAGGCTTTGAAGGAAAGTTGGGCAAGGTTTGGACGAAAATTTTGGGCTAAATGGGGGAAAGAATAGCCTTTAGTATATTAAAGTTTTGAAGTGGAACAAAAATCTAAAGTGAAGTTCGGAAAGTCTGCCAAAGCAACAAGCCCCTCCCAATAGGGCATCGGGGGGGGAGAAGGACGTTAAAGCGGGCCGCTCAAAAAATGGCCCGCGAACGCGCGGGGGGTGGCGGGGGGCGGGGAAGGGGGAAAAACCGAAACGCCCACCCCGAGGGGGAACGCGCCCAGCAATTTTGAGGCCCGGTTTGGGGGGAAGGTTATAATAAAGGGAAAAAAATATCATATGACATTTAAGACCATATGGTGTATCGGTAGTACGTTGCTTGAAAAGCCCTGTTACGGTTGGGGCC
>NW_026727192.1:0-35366 GCF_029784015.1 Lycium ferocissimum | reverse complement strand
TACGACACAAACAAACCTTCATAACATAATAACAAGGAATTAATTTTACCTTTTTCCCCTTAGTTCTTCATTTGTCCAAAGTGTGAGATCAAGAAACTATTGCTCAATCTTCCAAAACAATTACACCAAGTTGTAGAGGGACCTTGAATTAGTAGGAATATAACAAGAAAATAATTTTTTGGGACAAGATTTTGTGGGGTGGTGTTCCTTCACCTTGGCCGAAATGGCCTTATTTTTTTGTTCTTGGTTTTTCTTGTTTTTCTCTTTCTTTTCTTGGTCTTGAATCTTCTATGAATTAAAATGAATTATTGGCATTTTATAAATTCATCACATGGATGAATTTTGTTGGGCTTGGGTCCTTTTTATGGACCATGGCCGAATGGCTCTTATTGGGCCTCATCTTCTCACTTTTGTTTTCCATGGGCCTAATTCGGTTGGCCCCGAATTGGCCTAGTCCACTGACCTTTCGATCTTAAAACGTCCATATCTCCTTGTACCGATGTCACCTAGAAACCCATGACCTATGGTTGGAAAGCTAATTCAATTATCTACAACTTTATTTCCCTGGCATTTTTCCAAATTCCAAACTTATAATACCGTTTTTGCCCCTCGAAGTCAGACCACCCGAAAACATTTTCTTAAAATATTCATTTGGAGGGCTTCCACTTTGATTTGGCCCCGGGTCCTTCATGAGTTGTGTTTAACTTCACGTATGTGATTCATATAACTTGTCACATGTCCGGAAAAAAAAAATCTCGATGTGCGGGCCCCATCTCAACTTACAAATAATCCAGCGTACAAAAGTACGGGATACGATACTATCAACGAGAGTTTAAATTACGTAGCTACAACATGATTGTCAATTTTGAGGAAGCACATGTCACGCTCATACTCTGAAAATGCAGGGTATAACATTTCGCTCCTTATGCCACTCCAAATTCAAGTCGCAAATCCGCCAGAATCTACAAATTGGTCATGTTTACCAAACATGATTAGTGCCCTTAGAATTGAATTCTTAAAATAATACTTGGCTACCGAAATTTCGGCAGACCTCCTTGTACATACTCCATTCCACCAAGTTCAACTTGTCCAATTTCAATCAACAACCATCCGGGAATTCAACCCGGCCAAACTAACAACACATTATCAACAACCATACTAACAATTTCCATATTCCATCCAAGTTACATTATAACAACTCAATCATTATACTACTTCTTTCAAAACCTTCCAACTCCAATAAGAACATTATAGTTCATATGCCAACAACACCATACTAACAACATTATCCTCCATACATGCAAGAACATAATATTCAATTTAAATACTTCAATCACAAGTCTCCAACTTCTACAACTTCACAAGATTATTATGCATTCATTAGCAACATAGTATCCACAACACAACAACAACCAATGTACAAAATAAAATTAACTCATTTTCCTCCACACACTTCAACAATTCTACACGGCCATGCACACACCTTGCAACTCACGGCCAACACCACACACATATGGCTACAACTTCTCCAAAACTATTCAACTTCCATTATTAACATAGCATCCACAACAATAATAACCAAACACTAGATAAAATAATTAAAACATGATTTCTACACACACACACATATATATATATATACACGGCCACACCATAATTTTTCTCTTCCATGGATTTCATCCACTCTTTACATACTACACATACAAAATCATCCATAACATATAAGAAAGAGTTAAACCTCACCTTTTTCTTCAATTCTTCACTTGGCTAGAGATTTCACTTGTATGAATATATGTTCTTCTTACTCCAAAGACCACTCCACCTTGCTAGGAACCCTTGAATTGGTAGGAAAGGATTTTTAAAGAAGTTTTTGTAAAATTTTTTTGGAAATTTTTGCACTTGGCCGAATGGCCTTGGAGAAGTTTCTCCTCCTTTTCTTGTTCTTCCACTCCTTGAATTTTCTAGAGAATTTTATGAATTATGAAGACTTCTACACATATATATCCACAAGTCTTCCACCACATTTCATTATTTATAAATAGGTCCCTCCAAATAAAAGTATGGCCACATGATCCCTCTCTTTCTTTCTCTAGAAAAGTCTTCCATTTTCTTGGATTTTCTTAAAATAAATAAGGAAGACTACATGTCTTCCTTTGTAAGATTGGTCCACATTTCCTCATAGTTTTGTACTTAGCCCCCACTAATTAATAAAAATGTGGGCATATGCCACACATGCCACACGGCCAACTTGGAATTTTTCCAGGAATTTTTCCTTGAACACTTGTGAAATTACCATTTTACCCTTCGTCTTCCTCCATAATTCCACGAGGCATGTCGCGAATTTCCCTTTATGCCCTTGGCCTTTTCTTAATAATTTCGTCTCCAAATTCTTCATAAGCCACTCATATGCTTAACAAAATAAAGATGTGGCCTTGCTTGTTGTCCTCCCGCAATTGTCTTGAATTATTCGATTGCACAAAAATGCGGGATATAACAAATAGGATCACCCCCGCAGCTCATAACATATCATAACTTAGCCATATCTAAGACATGCCAAAAGAAGGAAAGGTAAGCTTTACATACCTTGATTGCTTCCTAAGCTAATCCAAACTCAAGTCTCGCTCAAAATCTACAACACGTCATTAGACACCAAACATTAGTCATAGGCACCTCGGAATCCCATTTTAAGTTCGCACTTTATTTACGTAAATTTGGACAACATTTCCCAGAATTCAACACCCCGAGAATTCAACTCGGCCAAATATCCAACAACCACATCAACAATATCCATAAGCAATTTCAAACGCATTCTAACATTAATAACTTCTTTCTACATAATTCGACAACATTCATGCATATTCAATCCAACTTCATACATTCAAACTAATATCAACGATCGCATATTCAAATACCAACCCAAAACCATTCAAATACGATTCAAGAACATTTCCAACAATCCGCACAATATTTCAAACAATCCAATTAATGCTCTACTCCACCCGAAACCTCAAATTTCCATAAGAACAACAACAATACATTTTCTTCCTTCCAAATTCATAAACTACACCAATAATCCACATATTCACAACATTAACCTTAATAATACAAGAAACTACACTAAATTCACATTATCTTCAAAACAACCCATAAACGTTCTCTACTTCAACTTAGACCATTAAATCATCGTTTTCACCATAGAATCCATACAAAAACAACCAAAACATACTAAATAAAATTAGTTCATCATTTCTACACCACACACATATATACATGGGCACAACCCCAACACCATATTTTCATGAACTTCATTCACTTCTACATTTCACAACATGCACAATCATCCATAAAACACATAAAGAAGATTAAATCTCACCTTTTCCCTTCAACTTCTCTATACGGCTAGACTTGCTCATAACCACAACGAACGATTTTCTTGCTCCAAGAACTACTCCATGTTGATTAGAACCCTCCAATTAGTAGGAAACCTAGAAGAAAATATTTTTCTATGATCAATTTTTGACCTTCAATTTTTTTTTCCTCCTTGGCCGTCCCCTCCTTCTTTTTTTTTTTCTCCATTTTTCTTGAAGTTTCTAGGAGATGAAAATGATGAAGATGACTTAAGTTTTCATCTTTTGTGTCCATATAAAGTTTACACATGTGGCCCTATATCCCACACCCACACATGGCCACATATGGCCATTTTCATGAAATATAAGGTTTTCAAAATTTCACTTCTAGCCCCAAATTCTCATGAAATGTCCAACTTTTCATAATTCACTTTTAACCCCAAATTTTTCTTATTCCAATTTTACCCTTAACACTCCATACCAATAAAAGATGAATATGCAACTTATGCGCTTTTAACAAAATTGGAAGAAAATATACCCTTGTCCTTAACTTGTCGTGACTAACTCGGATTATCCCAATGTACCAAAATACGGGATATAACAGTACGGTATATATGTGATTATTTCACCGAGTCCCTCACTAGAGAGTCGGGTACGGTATATATTTATATTTTACCTAGTCCCTTACTAAAGGGCCGGGTATGGTATATATTTACATTTCTAGTCATTGCCTTTGGGGCTACTTACATGATTATTCTCTCTTCGGGCTATTCATATTACGGTGGTTTCTCATACACTCATTATGGCTTATATCTCATTCTTTATGATTACTTTTGCCTTACATACTCGGTACATTGTTCGTACTAACGTCCCTTTGCTCGGGGCGCCGTGTTCATGCCACACGGGCCCAGATTATTTTGCGTGTAAAATATTCAGCTAGGATGGTTGGCTATCACCGGGATTGGCAAACTCCATTTTCTTCCCGGAGCAGTCGAGTCATTATAGTTATCATGTGTGTGTACGGGTATGTCGGGGCCCTGTCCCAATTCATATGATTTAAGTGTTTACTCTTAGAGACTTTGCAGACAGTGTCCTATGGTTAGTATGTTGAGATGTCGTGCATTGAGTAAAGCGACCATGTAGGCTGATATGTCAGTTTGACTTACTCGATTTTTGATTAATTGAGTATCGTTCGCAAAATTTCTATGGTTTGACGGAAAGTACTTTATTATATTTCTGATATTTTTTTTATATGTCCAGTTTCATTATGTGAATGCCAAAGGGTTCGCTCAGCTCTAAGTAAGAGTTGGGTGCCCATCATGCCCTATCAGAATTGGGGTGCGACACTTTCAATTCTACTAGAGCCATTCGGTAAGGAGGAATAGAAATAAGCTTAGTATCCGGCAACACATCAATAGCGAAGTCAATCTCTTTTTCCAGAGGAAGGCTTGGAAGTTCATCTGGAAATACATCCAGAAATTCATTCACTACCGGAATGGATTGGAAAGTTGGCGACTTTGCTTCGGTGTCATGAACTCGGACTAAGTGATAAATATAGACCTTAGCTATCATCTTTCTTGCCTTAAGGTAAGAAATAAACCTACCTCTTGAAGATGCTATATTACCCTTACATTTAAGCACAGGCTCTCCCGGAAATTGAAATCGAACTACTTTCATTTGGCAATCAACATTAGCATAACATGAGGCCAACCAATCCATACCCATAATCACATCGAAATCTAACATATCCAGCTCAACTAAATCAGCTTTAGTCTGGCGGTCGCATATCACAATTACACAATTTTTGTACACTTGTCTAGCTATTACGGGATCACCAACTGGAGTAGATACCTCAAAAGGTCTAATTGGCTCGGGTTTCACCCCAATACCACCAGCAACATACGGAGTAATATAAGATAGGGTAGAACCCGAATCTATCAATGCTTACACATCATGGGAAAATACGGATAATATACCTGTAACTACATCTAGGGAGGACTCAAGATCCTGTCGTCCGGCTAAAGCATACATACGGGGCTGAGTGGCACCCGAAGTAGATGCTCCCCCTCGGCCTCTACCTCGACCTACTAGAATCTGGGGAGTCTGCCCTACCGGGCGCACTAAAGAAGAACCAACCGCTGATCATGTGGGCTGAACCCCAACTCTACCACTCATCGATGGGCAATCGCGTATCATGTGCCCAACCTGGCCACAGGCATAGCAAGCATCTGAACCTTGGAGACACTGTCCGAAATGTAATCTACCGCACTGGCTGCATCGCGGTACTGGGGGTCTCCTCTGGCTATAATCTCCCCCAAACTGAGAACCTGAGGCCCTCGAACTCTGACCTGTCCTAAACGAAAGAAGCGATCAAATCTCCTACCTGTAAATCGTGGAGGTGCACTAGTCGCCGACTGGCCTGAAGGCCTAGAATATGTCTGCCTTGATCCCCCTCTATAATCACTACCTGCCCCCATAGATCTGGCCTTCTTGCTTTGCCCTCTATCAATATCACGATCACCCCTTTGCGGATGTTGTTGTCCTTCTAAATTCTGGGCATAGGCTTGAATGCGGGAAATATCCATCCCATCTTGCAACGAAGCCGTCAAACAATCCTTAAATAAATGTGGCCCTAAGCCACTCACAAACCTGTGCACCCTATCTCCCATGTCGGCCACCATAGTCGGAGCATACCTAGCCAAAGAATTAAATTGAAGGCTATACTCCGGGCACTCATATTCCTTGTTTAGATTTAAGAACCTATCCGCTCTAGCTCGGCGGACCTCGGGTGGCAAATAGTGGCGGATGAAGGCATCTACAAATTCTTGCCAAACGGGAGGAGGCGCATTCTCTTTTCTTGATGATACCCAATTATTGTACCATAATACCGCCACATCTCGGAGTCTATAAGATGCCAACTCCACAGATTCAGTTTCGGAGGCATGAATTATCTTCAACGTCCTCAACATTTCATCAATAAAACTTTGCGGGTCTTTATCAGCTTTGAGCCAAAAAACTCCGAAGGATTCAAACTTATGAAATCACGGGCTCTGGTACTAGCTGCTCGATCACTTGGACCCGCATTCTCGCCGCCGTGCTTCGGGCGGCAACTAACCGCGTCAATGATGAATAGCCTCGGTCACTGCTGGCCCGAAGTAGCCGGTGGGGGTACTGGAGGCATAGGAGCTGGAGCTGAAGCCCCTTCTTGTTCTTCTATAATAGGCGGAGTGGAAGAAGCATTAGACGGAGCCTCATTATGTGATTCGCCCTCTTCTACATTTATTGGCGGCTACCTTTGTACCTGCCTTTTCATCGTAACCTTGCCCTTTCAAGGGCACCGTGCCTTTCCCTTTTGGCGGCATTTCGAAATCATAACATACTATTAGGGAGGAGAAAATCTTATACACGGCTCTATCGCACGATCTCATAAGAAGAAGAATGGTCATTTTTCCTAAATGCTGTAGCCTCCTCAAGCGTTTATTAGTGTGGCGCGCAACACACCATAAACAAGACTCTACTAGACACGGCTCGTAGACACTTCCTAGACCGAACCGATTCGATACCACTTTTGTCACGACCCGACCACGTGCCATGACGGTACCCGGGCTAACCGCGAGCACCGCTCATACTGTTACCCATCATACTCATCAAGCATTCATTCATTAATCTTATACTCAAATCATAGGAAAACCTTTTTTTCGCTTGAAACATATTTACTTTATATACATAAGCCCTCCGACTATCAAAATAATATATATATACAATAAGGGCATCGTGAGACCATACTACCCACACATCTGTATCTACGAGCCTCTACTATAGTACTAGACATATGGACGGGACAGGATCCCGTCATGCCCAAAACATATATATATATATATACACAAAAGGATAAATCAATGGCACCTCCGGAACAACGGAGTGCTCTCAAGTCAGCTAATAGCTCCTACGAGTCTGGATCACCTCTCTGTCTACCTGTGGGCATGAACACAGTGTCCAAAGAAAAGGACGTCAGTATGAACATTGTACTGAGTATGCAAGGCATAAACAATAATAATACGTCAATGAAGTAGGGAAACATCAATTAAGGAGCAACCTGTAACTGACTGTCAATTATAAAAGAAATAATGCATACTGGCTTACTTCATAATCATCATCATCTCATGTATGCAAATATGTATAAGCTGCCCGTCCTTATAGGTACGGTGTGATAATCATTAGCCCGCGTCTAGGCCTCCCTCGTCCGGGGTACCATCTCATGCTGCCCACTAGTGGTGTCTGTCCATGCTGTCAAGACATGGTGTATACGCTGCCCGCCTTAGCGGTGTCTGCCCGGCCATATAGGCGCGGTGTAATATCATCATCATGTACTCATCATAATTCATGCATAGAACTCAAAGACAACTACACTTCATCGGGGTGATATAAGGTCGTGAACCCCCGATTCCATTATGGAGCATTCATAAGCATTCTGCCTCCCCTTGAAGGAATTAGCATATAAGGTGAGTGTATATAATAAACAGCATCAATGGATCGTAGTTAACATCATTAACTTTGTAGATACATCGTATCGTGAACTCTAGAATCTTTAGACTTAAGCTCATCATCATCATTATCGTGTTCGTAATGTATCTCTTATCTCATATGGCTATTCATGAACATAAACTCTTAGTTTTCCCGAATGTAGGAGATTCATGGAGAAGGAGGGAAAATCATACCATAAGATTCATGCCTTAGAAAGAAGGGACTAGCCTCACATACCTTTTTCGTTTAACTATTCTATCGCTTGCTCGTTCTCCTTCGATGCCCACGTTTCTACCTTCAAGAGAATTCACATTAACATTAGCTAATCGATTATATGAACGTGCTTACTAATGCTAGAGAAAATTGGGCAGCATTTCCTTTGTTTTTACAACTTTCCTCACATTACATATCAACTCCGAAACATCGATAACATCATTCACAATATTATAGGCAACAATCATCATTCATCTACATTATCCACATTTCACAATTTAACTTCAATCCTCCATAATCATGGTCATAGTTCGCTATTACGTTCTCTCACGTATAATGCTTATCCCATGTTCTAAATGTCATTCATAACATACTTACAATCACAACATATCAATATTCATGACTCAATCCAAGCTTTTACTCAAAAAATGACACTATTCCCACATTTATGACCCATTTTTTATATTCTTCTACAATCCAAGTATTTCAACTCTCAATAGCTTAATCAACATGAAAATACCATAAAACTTACCTTAGATAGTGTAGGAATAAGCCTTGAGTGTAAATACTTCTCTTGCACCACAACCCTAGTTCACTTCAATTGGAATTTCTTGGCTTGGATGAACTTCAATGAGTTTCATACACTTAATTTTGTTGGTTTGATGTAGTGATCATAGATTTCTCTTGGATTCTTATGGATGAAGAGTGGAGAGGATTCTAGAGTGTTCTTGAGGTGTGAGGTGAAAAATGAAATGAATTAAATGAGTGAGGGTCCTTATATCATTTCCAAAAAATGCCCGACACCAATCTACGGACCAACATACGGTCCGTATCTTTTATACTGACCGTATGTCTGGACAGTATGTTTGGTCCAGTGAAGGTCCTCATTTTGGGCAGAACATATGGCTGAACATACGGCCCGTATATTTTATACGGCCAGTATGTTTGGCCGTATAATGCCCAGCTTTCCGAAGTTCGTTCTCGTCGACTCGTTTGACCTCCAGTCCTTATGGAACCTTCTTGAGACTTGTTTAACACCTCAATACCAATATAAGGGACATTATAACTCTTCTCCAAGAAATCATTAAGCCATTATTAATTTTTCACTCGTAAATCTCTTCCGATACATAACGTATACCTTGCCTTTCTTGGAAAACTTTCTTCTCTTACTTCGAATGCCTTTGAAATCTCAATTAGGACCATCAAATGCTATTTCTTACTTATTAAATCATCGTATACGTCGTTCCCTTCGTTAGTCTATTCACTGAACGTTAATGGGAAATTTTTCGAGGTGTAACAATCACATACATCTCATAACCTTATCATGAAGCATATATTAGAACTAAAAGATAATCTATAACTATATCGGGGTGACGTAACGTCGAGAACCCCCGATTCCATTATGGAGTAATCATGATCATCATACCTCACCTTGAAAGAACTAGCATCATAATGTTGGTCTAGCAACAATGAATTACATCAAGAATCGTGTAAGGATCATTAGCTTCATGGAATTATCATATCATAAGCTTTAGGGTTTTCTAGGCTTAGACTCATCATCATCAATATCATACTTATGACATATCTCTTATCTTTGTCTCATTATGACATATCTCTTATCTTTGTCTCATAAGAATCTTTTTTATAAACATTGACTCATATTTTTTTGAATTGTAAGAAGGTCATGGAAAGATAAAGGGAGTCATGTCATAAGAATCACGTCTTAGAAAAAGAAGAAACTAGCCTTACATACCTTTACGTTTCACTAACTTTATCACTTGAACACTTCCCTCCAATGTTCACGTTTCTACCTTCAGGAGAGTTCATACTAAAATTAGATAATCGAAGACATACTTCGGCTTAAGCTAAAGGTAACAAAAACTGGGTAACATCTTCTTTATTTTGATGACTTCGTCCACATAATAAACAACTCCCATAATATCAATAACAACAACTTCATCAAGCTAGACATTATCAAATCCTCAACATTCCCTATCCATCCTTCATAATCCTAGCTATGGCACCATACCGTATCCCTCCTCATACAAAGCCCTTACAACCTCTTTAATACTATTCATAGAAAAATTATATTCTTTACATATCAAGAGCTATGATTTAAGTCAAGTCATGATTCAAGGATATCATTATTTTCATATTTGCACTCCATATTCTCCTCCTTTCCATAATCCAAGTCTTTCAACCCCTCAATACTCTCAATAATATGAAATAAACATAAAACTTACCTTAATCACTTGGGAATAAGCCTTGAGTCACTCTACTCCATTAGAACGAAATCCTCCACTTGTATGCCAAAGGGATTCTTACTCTTCACAAACCCTAATAGGCTTCCTAGTATATGAATCTCTTAAATCTTGGCTTCTGATCTTGATTTCTTGGTATAGATTTTTTGTAAAAATAGAGGGAGATTTTAGAGAGTTCTAGAGAGATATAGAATATATTTTTGGAGCAAATAATGGAAAAAAATGTGGGATCTTATATTTATGACCAGGGTTGGAAAGTTCCAGATCCACGGGCGACGAGCAGTGTTGTCGACGGTCGTTGACATGCCCCGTCATTCCGCCACCTGAAATTTTTGATTGTAGAATCTCATCGACGGTGCTAGACGACGGCTTGTCGACGTGTTGACGGTCCGTCCCTTGGGCCGTCGACGCTGACTGGTTTCAGTAGTTTTCTGAACTGCTTCGTTTTGCTCTGATTCAATTCGTTTCACTTCTAATTCCCTCGTAATGCCAAGAATGCATACTTATACTCATGTACACATACAAAGTAAAATATCTCGTGGGCAAAGCTCTGGTGCGGTCTACTGAACTGAAGGTATACACCACCAATAAGCCAAAATCTCCTTGTAATAAAATGGGAGGTGTAACAGTTATCGCCTATGCTTCAAGGCAATTATGGAAACACGAGAAAAACTACCCGACTCATGACCTAGAATTGGCTGCGGTTATCCATGCACTAAATATGTGGAGACACTATTTTTATGGCATTCATGTGGACATTTATAAGGACCATAAGAGTCTCCAATATATTTTTAAGCAGAAGGAATTGAACTTACGGCAAAGGCGGTGGTTGGAGCAATTAAAAGACTACGACGTGAGTATCTTATACCATCTTGGAAAGGCGAATGTGGTAGCTGATGCTCTTAGCTGCAAATCCATGGGCAGCTTGTATGATGTTAGGGCGGAGAAGAAGGAGTTAGTCTGTGAGCCTTGACAGCTTGCCAACCTAGGAGTTCGCTTAGTGGACTCGATCAGTGTGGGAGTTACTATCCAGAACCCAATGGTGTCATCTTTAGTAGAGGAAGTAAAAAAGAGACAAAATGAGGACCCCGTGTTAGTCCATTATAGAGATTTTCTTTCTCAGAAGGAGAAGTCACCATTTGAAGTTCCTGCGAATGGAGTTCTCAGGTGTTAAGGCAGATTATGTGTTTCGAATATTGCGGATTACGTCGGCAGATCCTGGAGGAAGCCCATCATTCTCGTTATTCTGTCTACCTAGGAGCGACAAAGATTTACCATGATCTTAAATCTATATTGATATTTGGCACAAATATCTTGATTTAGTGTCATTTACACTTTACTTCTTAGCACTTTCATCGCAGTTTTGAATGCGAATTGTTGTATATGAGCTTATGTTAGTATGTTTATATAAATAGGTACAACAAGGACCAACGAAGGGTATTCCGGGCAGCTTTGAGTGATTCCGAGGTCATGTGTACGTCGATTGAACGTTGCGAAGGAAGTTCCAAGACTTGCAGAAAAATCGACCACCGGGGGTCTCATGCGCTAGCCATGCGCCGCACAGCCAGCGCATAAAAACACCATTCCTGATTCTCAGACCTGTTATGCATTGGCTGTGCGGAGCACAGCGGATACACAGACATAGTCATGCGATGGCCATGCGACGCATGACCAAAGCACAAGAGGCGTAAGTTCTCCTAAGTTGATCGGGATTGGGCCCACTTATCTCATATTTGCTGTGACACCTCGAAATTTTTCCGTACTTGAGTGACGAGTAGAACGATGAAGAGCTTGAGTATATGATGTGTTGTTAAGTCGGGAATGGACAATCATGAATTTTGTGGAAATAATAAAGTTGTGAAAATTTCCCAGCCAGTGGTCGTATAGTGCACAATACGGCCCGTAAAGTGATTTACGGACCGTATAGTGCGATCGTCCTCCAAGCAAAATCAAAAATCTCAAGTTTCGTTAAGTGTAAAAAGTTTAAATACGGTCCGAAGATATGGCCCGTAAACTAGTATACGGTCCGTAAACTGTGGTTTACGACCACTGTACGTACCGACGACTGTTCATTAAAAATCAGCTTTTGTGATTAATATAAAGGATCCTTTTCCATTTCATTTTTCATTCCCACTCCACGTCTTCACTCCTCCACACCTTTAGAACCTTCCAAAAATATCTTTTACAAGAAAAACTAAGGAAACCAAGGATCAATAACAAGATTTGAGAAGAATCAAGCCTATGAAACTCCATTAAAGTCATCTATATCAAGAAATTGCAAGAAGAAGGAAATAGGGTTTTGTGCAACAAGGTGTATTGTCATCCAAGGCATATCCCTCCACCCTTCAAGGTAAGTTTTATGATCTTTGCATGATATTTGAAGTATTATTGAGTTAAGATTCATGGATTGTAGAAGAGTACAACAAATGGGTCATTAAATGGATGAATAATGTCATTAGTGATTAGTAGTGGATTGAATCGTGGAAATGAATATGTTGAGGATATAAATATGTTATAAATGACGTATAGAACATGAAATGAGCATTGGATACGAAAGAATACGATGATGAATTTTTAGTCATGATTATGGGAAATTGAAGTGAGATTATGAAATGCAAATAAGATGAATGAATGACGATTGTTGTTAACGATATTGTGATGATTATTATGAATGTTGGGAGTTGATATGGAATATGGCGGAAAGTAGTATAAACAAAGGAAACGCTGTCCGATTTTCTTTAGCCTTAAGAAGTGCGTTCTTGTAGTTGATTAGCTAATGACGATACGAACCCTCTTGAAGGTAAAGACGCAAGCATTGAAGGAGGACGAGCCGCAATGATAGAGTAGCTAAACGGCCGTGTATGTGAGGCTAGTCTTGTCTTCCAAGGCATGAGTCCTATGGCATGAATTTCCTTCTTCACTATGAATGTTCCTATCTCTAAGAAAGTAAAGATCCTCATTCATGAACAGCTATACGAGATAAGAAATATAAGATGAATACGAAAATGATGATAGCAAGCTAAAATCTAGAAATGCTATAGCCTATGATATGATGCCTCTAAGAAGTTAATGATGACATTTATGTAATTTAATGATATTGATCATTGTGCACACTCACCTTATGCTTGTTCCTTCAAGGTGAGGCAAAATACGTAAGAATGCTCATAATGACATCGGGGGTCCACGACCTTACGTCACCCCGATAAAGTATGAATAGCTAAGAGTCCCTATGCATGTTTTGTAATAAGTATATGATGTCAAGCATACCATGATGAGTTATGATAAGCATACTATGATAAGCATGTTATGATAAGCATGATGTATGAGCATATGATGATATCACACCGCGCCTATATGGCCGGGCAACACGCCAAGGCGGGCGACTTATACACACCATGGCCAAATGGCATGGGCGTACACCACTAGTGGGCGGTACGAGATAATATCCGGACGCGGGATGCTGGACGCGAGCTATTGATGATGCTAATGATATTGATTATTACACCGCACCTATATGGTCGGGCGGTTATTACGGTTATGTATATATATGATACGATGATGAGTACGAAAGTAAGTCAGCATGCATGATCATCTTTATGATTCAGTCAGTCACAGATTGCTCCTTGTTTTATGCCTCCTCAGTTATTGATGCTTCATTATTGTTTATGCTTTACATACTCAGTACAATATTCGTACTGACGTCCTTTCTTCGGACGCTGTGTTCATGCCCACAGGTAGACAGGGAGGCGGCCCAGACTCATAGGAGCTAGCAGTTGATTTGAGAGCACTCCATATTCCGGAAGTGCCACGGATTTCTCTTTTGGTATATATATCTGTGTATTCATGTTTTTGGGCATGACGGGGTCCTGTCCCGTCCAGATGTCTAGTATTCCAGTAGAGGCTCGTAGATACGCAGTGTGGGTAGTCTGGTCCCATGGCTTTTATGTATATGCATGTATATATTATTTTGGATAGCCGAAGGGCTTATGCTTATAAAAGCAAATGTATTTCGTAAAAATGCCAGTTTTACATGATTATGAGCATATAGTATGAATAATAGCAGATAAGCAGGTAAGTGAGTGGTGTTCAGTGGTTAGCCTCGGATACCCGTCGCGGCCCGTAGCTCGGGTCGTGACATTTGCCCTAGCTTATAAATAGCCGTTTTTACATTAGAATAGTCGACTTTTGACCTAGAGAGAGTAGGAGCCGCCATAGAGGCCGGAGATTATTGGGTTTTATCTTTTCTTCTCCTTATTATTAATTTATATATTTTCTTTGAATGATTTGTTGCTTTTCCTCCATATCTATGTGGAGCTAAACTTCTCGTTCTAGGGTTGTGGTAAACCATGATTATTGATGTTTGGTGATTATTTCTTATCTTAATATGAGTTGTTGAGGTTGATTGCTTCTTTAATTCGTTCATAATTGCTTGATTGTTTGGCCAACAAGCTAGGTTCTATCGACTATCTAATATACATGCTTGGGAAAGATGTTGTTAGATTAGAGAAGGATTAAAGAGGCGTGATCCGATTATCCCTACGGTTGGGCTAGGATTTGTGGCTAGGATAGGAATATACCTAGGCGCCGCATTCAATTAAATACCATAAACGAATTGCGTTCTTAACAAGTCAATTCCATAGGAATATAGGCAGCGAACTGTTTTGAATAGGCGAGTAGTAGTTCGGGAGAATACTACGAGAGCTAATAATCCGGTAAATTAGCAATCGTCGACAATTCGGATTAAAGGGAAATAGTTCGAAAACTCAACAGGATTGGTGAACCAACCGCAACCCTGGAACATTCGTCTCATTGATAATATAAAAACCCGCTCTTTCTTTGTTGAAGTTCACTATTTGTCTCTTTTATCTTCAATTAGTTTATAATCACAATCTTCGAATTTCATCTCTTGTATAGATAATTTGGATAGTTTAATTTTGTTGACGGTTAATCATAACTCACTCGTGGGTTCGACATCCGACTTCTAAAATCACTATATTACTTGTACGACCACGTACACTTGCGTGTGCGTTTGGACGCAACAAGTTTTTGGCGCCGTTGCCGGGGAGTTAGAAATTAACTGTTTATCTAGATTATACTTTTCTTTTTGTCTATTCAAGTTTTTTATTTTTTTTATTTAATAGTTTGGATATCTTTCTTGATATGGAATCTTGGAATAAAAATTGGTCGAATATTGGTTTTGCCTATTTTGGTGATTCTTGTCTGATTTGTGGAGGACCCCACCTGTGAAAACACTGTCATAATATTTTTGGGAATGGGTTGTGCGCACCGACCCAATCCTTTGAGTGGAATGTTTGTAGTATATGTGGTGGTCAAGATGGCCATTGGAATGGTTGTCCTAACTCTTATTCCCCATCCCCGAGCCCCTATTATGATTCTCTTGTTGTTTGTGATGTTAACAGGAGTGATGAAGTGGAGGATGCAGAAAGTCTTGCTCGGGTTACAGATATGATGAAAAAAATAGTGGAGCAAGATAAATTGATAAGAGAGCAAAACGCAGAACTAGAGAAGGCCATGGAGAGGATTCGTGCCAAACTCACAGAGATGCAGGCCGAGTCTGAAACTTGTAATCTGCAAGTTACAGGCTTCGCCAATACCCAAGATGAACCTCAAACAGAAGAAGAGAGTGAGTTCCTACAAGGACATAACTTTGAAGAAGCAAAGATAGTGAGCCAATCTTGGCTAACGGAACAAGCTCAACAAATAAAATTTCATGGGTTTCTCCGCGATGGACTCACAAACATGGCGACACAATTGATAGAAGGTAGAACAGAGCTCAGACAAGAGATAGACAAATTTAACTCAGATATCCATGACCTGCATGCTCTAATGAATAAAAAGGTTGAGATATCTGACGCCCAACCACCAGTTGTTGTGGATACTAGCCTATTTGTGGAGCAGGAAGAGGAATTCCAACCATTCGATCAGAATATTATTGATAATGCCAATGTTGAGGGGGTGCATATGAGCGAGGATGTCAAAAATAAGGCAGTTTCGGAGTTGGGGCGTATTGGTCCTCATTCTAAACATTTTTCTACATTATGTTTGGTTGGTGACATGGCAATCGAGCCCTCGAATCTTTTGGAGAAGTGTATAAATAAGGAACAAGACCCTTATATCTTAAAATTTGCCACACCAAAAGGGCAAAACGACATTCCTCACTTAAGGGCCAAGAAGTGCAAGATGCGACACTTATCACTTGGTTCCTTTATTTTCACACCACCGCCCCAGGAGCGGAGCAGAAAATTTGATTCAAAATTAGGGGCGCAATTCATATCCTCAAGGTGGAGGGAAAAGTGGTGAAGTTGATACACGTCGTGCCACGACCTTAACTAAGGCGCTAGTTAGGAGGGAACCCAAATTTTGTAGCATATATGTCATGTGTGTGTTCATGTTGCAGGACCAAATAATGCGCAGGAACAATAAACGCTCGAAGCAGTTAATGAAACAGCTCCAGGTTTGTGTGTGCTATGCCCATGCGTCGCATGGCAATCGCACAATGGGTAAGCAGGCCAAAATTTTGGCTAAGTGTAAAGTTCAGAAGGGGGTGCATTGTGCGCTAACCATGCGTCGCATGGGCAGCGCATGATCAGCACTCAGAGCCAAAATTTTGCCTAATTATAAAGTGCAAAAAGGGTGTTTTGTGCGCTGGTCATGCGACGCATGGCCAGCGCATGATAAGCACTCAGAGCCATAATTTTTCTAAGTATAAAGTTCAGAAAGGGGGATATTGTGCGCTGGTCATGCGACGCATGGCCAACGCACGGGCCGGCCCAGTTCAAATTCTTTTAAAAGAATGAGACATGGACGACCCCCCACTTATTCCCCACTTCTCACAAAACCCCCCTCTCTCTAAAACAGCTCCCAACCGAACCCAAACACCAAAACCCTTCTCCCAATCCCTTCCAACTCCAAGGAAAGTAGTGTAAATCTTCTCCTCCACAACATAAGGTAAGAATTCGTGTGTTTTCATCAATGAAATCCCATTCCTTTTGTTCCCCTTTTTGTTGGGTTGAGAGATTGATAAACAAGGGTTTGTGGGTTGGGCGAATTTGGATGGTTGTTTTGGTATTGTGTTGTTTGTAAAAAGTGTTGGATGCTAGAACAATGATTCCCAAACATAAGGGAGGGTTTTACAACCCTCCATTGTTGCAAAACTTCAAGGGATAGTTCTATGCCCACAAGTTGTGTGATAAAATTCCTCCATTAAGTTTTGTGTGATTTTTGTGAAGTCTTGAGTAGCAAATAAGCTTGAAACAACATTCTAAACCATAGGGCATTGCCATGAACACCCATAGGTCATTCAACATGCTTTTCTTGCTTTGTAGGATAGTCTTTATTTCATTAATTTTGTCGTTTTAGGCTAAAAATTAGTTAACTTCTTTGTTTTGAGTCTTGTGTATCATAGTCGGAAGTATGTGTGGGGTCGTTTCACGACCCCACTGGAGAGTCATTAAAGCCATGAGAGTACCCGAGCATTAAGAAAGATGAACATTCAATGCATAAACACAAGGCTTGCAATAAGTGTAATGACCCCACTTGGTTTCAGATTTGCTAACGAAGTTGGATGTTTGTGTTTTGAATCTCCACAGGTACAGTGGTGAACAAAGGAAAAGGTAAAGTGGACGAGTCAGGCCCCTCACAAGGCTCCAAGAGGAGTAGAGGTGGCAAGCACACCACCACTAAGAAAGGGGCAACAACTCGTAGTGGAAAGCAACCAGTGGTCCTTATCCCTCGGGCCTCTTCCCAGAGGCCTCGACCTACCTTTTACGGGGTTGGTTTGGCAGAAGAATGGTACAAAGAGTTCCCCTTGGCTGATGGATATGTGCATGAACGGCCTGTCAACAAGGTGGCGTTGAAGAAAAATTTAAGGAGAATTTACAATCTCATAGCCGCTGAGATGGAGGAAGGTAGTGAAGAAGAATCCCAGGCACATGATGCTGAGGATGATGAGGAAGAAGATGCCGAGCCGTCTGATGGCGAGGCTGAGGATGATGACTAGGCCCTAGTGGGCCCACTACTGGAAAATAGGCTTATGGCAACGCCGAGAAAACCGTTGCTATAGACAGGAGCACCGTTGCTATATATCTATAGCAACGGTTTATCATGCGTTCCATCTGCCGCGTGCCCGTATATCTATGGCAACGGTTTGTGCAACGGTTGGCGAAACCCGTTGCTATATCATTATCTACAAAGCAACGGTTGTTCCTTTTTCTCGATGCAACGAGTTTTTGTGTGTATATGGAACGGTTTCTAACCGTCCCCATAGACCTTTAAGCAACGACTTTTGAGGCTATTGCAACGGTTTCGTAGGGTTATTGCACCAGCCTTTTACTTTATTGCAACGGTTTTTGTCTAATGCAACGGTCTTTTTATTTGTTATTTGGAATGTACCTATTGCCATGGTTTGTCTGAAATAGTAGCCCGGTTATAAATTGATATATATATATATATATATATTTACATATAAATAAATAAAATACATTACAAATTACATAAACCGTAAAAACACAATTTTTCATAATCCAAAATATCCAACATTCCTAATCCAACATATATACCCGTAAAAGCAAAATGTTCAACCCAAAATGCATAATTAAGTTTTACATTTCAAGATTTAGGATAAGTTTCAAAATGTTCGATAGCAAAAAGATTCTTAGAACATGTAGAAATCTTCATAAAAGATCTTCTCAAGTAAGATCAATGTCTTCAATGTCTCCGTCCTTTCTTCATTTTCGACACCTACAAAAGAGAATAAATAATGTCAACGCCTCTTCAAATGCACGCGCACATAATACAAAGAATAAATAATGTCAACGCCTTCATATTGTAAGTTTTGTCATCACCAAGGGCATGAAGAAAATAGTTATGATTGATGTTGAAAAAAAGAGGTTTTCAACAAGGTGATATTGGCCGATTGCAATGGGACAAATTTGAAGGTGATTTACGTCAATTTTTGAATATAAAAAAGAATAAAGATGTTGATGGTTGTGCTAACAAACCTGGGAAGGCTCATGGTGCAAATGGTATAGCGTACAAGGTTGTGGAAAATATAGACGACCGAGTGTGCGAGAACAAGCGTTGGAAAAGCAATTAATCTAATAGCAAAAGGCAAAAAACAAAGATGGTTTACAAACAACGAAACTAGAGGAAAAGATGCAGCAAAAATGTTGCCGCAATTTTTGATGTTGTGCAAACTAAAAACAAGTTTGCAGTACTAAAGGAGGGTGAGGATGAGGCATCAGTAGTAGAAATTGCTGATGATGCTACTGGTAGGCAGCTGGTTGTAGAAGATTCGATGCTCGTATGTAAAAGGTAGAGGTGTCGGGGAAACAACAGGTGGAAATTCATAAGGGTACGATTGGTACAAATCGCTGAAATACTCAAAGAATCGTTGGTTAATGCACCAGTTCATTCGGTTACACAAAAGGTATGCGATGGCTCAATATTGCCTGTAGTGGCAAAACCACTGAATGAGAATTCTGATAAGCAACTGAGTGCAGCAGCAGAGGCTCAAAAGAATGCAGAAACTGGTGATAATATTGGTAAGACTAAGCAGTGGGTTGAAGCCTCTTTTTCAAGTCCAAAGGTGCAGAAGGCCACTATGAATAAGGCTTGGTTAGAGAACTCAGTCCGAAGCTCAATCGTGCTAAGGTGCAAGGTTTGGTTGATGAAAGGTTGATCAAAGAATGCACAGAATTCAAGTTAATTCTCCAGTGAAATTCGGTCACAAACAATAGCAAAGTGCATCAAAAATAAATGATATGGCCTCAAAAATAAAAGACTTTGTCTCAAGGCAAAGTCTGCCCTCTCCGGCATAACTTCCTTAAGGAAAAACTAAAGTTATCTTTGGGCATAACTTTTCCTCAAGGCATAATTTAGTTTTGCCTTATTGGGCAAAAACTTTTCCTTAAGGAATTATGCCTTATGAAGGCAGACTTTTTAATTAAGGTATAACCAAAAGTATGCCTTAACTAAAAGTGTACCTTGAAAAGTTAAAAAAAAAAAAAAAAAAAGTCTCAAGGCAAAGTCCGCCCTCCGCATAACTTCCTTAAGGAAAAACTAAAGTTATGCGCCTAGGGGGCAACTTTTCCTCCACCCTAGTAATAATCGGATCGAATCCGCATCTTTGTCCCTTAAATTTGGAAGGAACTCCAAATCTACTTGAATAATATTGCACTTACCCTTTAAGATCTATAATTATATTAAGTATCATCAAGGAAGTCAAATGTTTATTTCAAGAACAAAAATGCGATTCGAATCGATTCGGATATGCCGCAAAGGAAATAAAAAAGGAGTTCACTATACAAGCCAAGGATAGTCGACTATATGTTCCACATAGAGTGAAAGCACAAGCAAATAACACGTGATCTACTTTTATATAATTAAGCTACTACTCGGCATTCCAATTATTCAAGGGCTATTACGTTAATGGAAAAACTATTTGGGATTGGCCAGACATCACGAGAGAAAAATAGATGATTTTTACCTTCTATTTCATTTCAATAGAAATAGCAAATGCTACAAATAGCAAGGCCCCTTCTCCGAAGTTTGTCTTGTCCGAGGCATGCTTCCTTGTCTACCAACCATGGAAAACAAGCAACCGAAAATGAACTTGTGTTTTCCGTATTCGACCTATGGCTACTTCCCAAGGTTGCATTTGGAAGACATTAATCGACGTAGTGTGTCCAAATTCCATCAAACTTCAAAATCTCGATATCAATTTACTTGAGTTAAATTTGACTAGCTTTCATCTCAAGGCAAAGTCCGCCCCCCCGCATAACTTCCTTAAGGAAAAACTAAAGTTATGCCGAGGGGGCATAACTTTTCCTCAAGGCATAATTTAGTTTTGCCTTATTGGGCAAAACTTTTCCTTAAGGAATTATGCCTTATGGCGTAACTTTTAATTAAGGTATAACCAAAAGTATGCCTTAACTAAAAGTGTGCCTTGAAAAGTTAAAAAAAAAAAAAAAAAAAAAGTCTCAAGGCAAAGTCGCCCCTCTCCGCATAACTTCCTTAAGGAAAAACTAAAGTTATGCGGAGGGCATAACTTTTCCTCCACCCTAGTAATAATCGGATCGTAATCCGCATCTTTGTCCCTTAAATTTGGAAGGAACTCCAAATCTACTTGAATAATATTGCACTTACCCTTTAAGATCTATAATTATATTAAGTATCATCAAGGAAGTCAAATGTTTATTTCAAGAACAAAAATGCAGATTCAGTAACTGATTCGGATATGCCGCAAAGGAAGTTCATTTTCAGTTGCTTGTTTTCCATGGTTGGTAGACAAGGAAGCATGCCTCAAAAATAAAAGACTTTGTCTCAAGGCAAAGTCTCCTCCTTCCGCATAACTTCCTTAAGGAAAACTAAAGTTATGCGGAGGGGGCATAACTTTTCCTCAAGGCATAATTTAGTTTTGCCTTATTGGGCAAAACTTTTCCTTAAGGAATTATGCCTTATGGAAGCGTACTTTAATTAAGGTATAACCAAAAGTATGCCTTAACTAAAAGTGTGCCTTGAAAAGTTAAAAAAAAAAAAAAAAGTCTCAAGGCAAAGTCGCACCTCCGGCATAACTTCCTTAAGGAAAACTAAAGTTATGCCGGGGGGCATAACTTTTCCTCAAGGCATAATTTAGTTTTGCCTTATGGGGCAAAATTTTTATCATTTACCAAACAGAAGGGAAGGAAAATTTGAAATTTGAATCAAAACTTAGGGCTACCATCCTTAAATTCCAATTTTAATCGATTTTAGAGTATTTATAAACAAGCTTTCATTATAACCGAAAATGCTTTTTTAGTCAAAAGTCGAGTGCATTCTAGTGATCCACAAAATTTCTCTCAAATTCACAAAATTAATTCCTCATAATTCAAGCATGCCTAGCCACATAGGGCCTCCATCTATATTTCCTCATCCCATAAATGAGAACTAGCTAAAAGTCAAGGTTATTGGAAAACGAACTTGCCAACCGAAAACTAAGAAGATGAAAATGGGACTTTAAATAACAACCAAGATAAAATTCAATTACCAACGAAACCAATATAAAATTCAATATCAAACGAATTGTAAGAGCTACAAAATATTATTGAAATTACCTTTCGACGAGCAACGACCGAGGCGTTTGAGAGTTGACAATGCTTCAAGCTTTCACCATGGACAACGAGTTTAGAACAAGAATAAACAAACACAAATGAGAAGCAAAAGAAAGGAAATTCCAAGAGCAAAGAAAACCTAATTCAAGATTCTTGAGAGAAATAATCGTGTCTCACAAGCTCATTTTATACAACAAAATCGAACAATCCAACATTTGACACGCATTAACTTTGAAAACAGTAAAGCTCACACCTTTCCGCTAGATATTTACTAAATCGAAGTAATTCCACCCAATTCTTACAACAACAAAATAAGCAAGCAGATATTGTAAAAATATTGAGACAAAAAAAAAAGGAATATCAAGAAATCAGAGCCCATACTTATTCAAAAAAAAAAAAAATCAAAACCCATACCACAAATGATTTTATTTTAGAATTGGAAGAACATGCAAAATAAATCCAAAAAAAAGAGATGAGAGAATAGAGAAGATAACTTGGAATTGAGTAACCCGGCTACGAGATTCAAGAAGTATTGATAATTAGGGTGCAAAGTGAAGTAGAAATTTGTAGAGAGAGATAGAGTGAGGTGGGTGATGAATTTAGTAGAGAGAGAGAGAGAGTTCGTGTTTAATTTGGTTCAATACGATTTTACGATTTTTGGCTAAAAGGAAAAATAATGTGGTCTCTCTATTAGGCGGGCTACAAAGAAAATAAGGAAAATTTGGGAGGGAATTTAAAACCGTTGCAATAGAAACAAAATCGTTGCCATATTACAACTATTGCAACGGTTAAAGAAAATCGTCCCATTAAGGGACATGTATGGTGACTGCTTTAGATACAATTGCAACGGTTTAGACGCTAAAGTGTAGCTATAGCATTCGTATTCTTGTGCAACGGTATAACCGTCATAAGATTGACATCGTTAAGAACGGTTGTATAACCGTTGCAGAGGAAGGCGTTGCCATAGCCCTAATTTCCAGTAGTGGCCTCAGGGAGTATTTCTTGCCTTACTGTGTTTTTCAAAATTTTCCATCTATATCTTCGAGGGCAAAGCATGATTTAAGTGTGGGGTGGGAAATACGTCCCTTGTAACAACATTTTGAGGTTAAGGATGGTGAGCAAGTTGCCATAGGTTTTCTTTTTTGATAGCGCTTGAGTGTTTGAGTCAAAAAAAAAATATCTCCAATTTTCTTGCGTTAGGTTTTCTTGGTAGCTTCTTGAGTCCCTCGTAGTGGCACACACCATCCACCCCCTTGGGTTTTCTTATGACCTCGGTTCTTTCCTAAGGGGGGACCTTTGAACCGGGTTAGATTTTTTAGTTTTTGTAGAAGAGTCGTAGGAGTCAAGCCTGTCAGACCACTCGAATGCTAGGTGCTCAGGTTGGGTGGAATGTGGAAACCATGAGTTTTTCTTGATAATCTTTGAAAAGCATGCTTACAAATAGGCAACCTACCTCGAAACATTTCTGTAGTGAACTGCATTGACTCATGTATGACCCACTTGGCATGATTTGTGCTAGTTGCTTGATTGGATAGTTGTATGAATCTGTTTTGTGTTGATTATATGTCGTGTGTGATGTGAGGAAACTCTGATATGATCCATGCTTGATGATGATGACTAGAACTTGCCCGGTGTGTTTGTGAAGTGAAATCGAGTGAGAAGTTTAGGAAGTGATCTAGGCATTTCTTTGTTAGCCAAAGTTTGAAACGTCGCTTGCCTACCCTTTGGGTATGTATATCCCTAGTCAACCCCGTTGAGCCTTTAGCTTTTCTTTTTACAACAGCCAATTAGCCTACCCCCGTTGTTCTTATTGACCCAATTTGATCCCTGTTTTACTCCTTAGGAACTTTTAATAGTTACTTATTGAAGTGGAGTTAGGATGTGAAGTTAAGGAATGGTTGTTGAATGAAGCAAAAAATGAAGTCGATGGGTGTGTCTGAATGGTAGATGATGGTTAGTGGGAAGTTTTTTTTTAAAAAAAAAGAGAACTGCAAAACAGAAAACAGGAACTGTCTAGTGTGTCATCTGCGTTCTTAAGGTCGTCTCCCACTAATCTGTCAAAAATAAGAGGATACTTAAACTTGAAAAAATAAATGGGTGTTGATAAGATAGAATGGGTAGCATGTAAATGAATGCTATGGGTGATGAAGGATGGTGCACAAATGAACTATGAATGTAAGGTATTAAAAGTGCTTAGGGAGGTTAGTCACTATTTTCCAAAATATATCCTACCCGTCCCTTAAGCCTACGTTGCAACCATACAAGTCCTAAGTGATCCTAAATTCACCTCACTCTAAGTTGCTGAACAGTTACACTAAGGGCAAGCCTATGGTTCGTCATGTTTGAGCATTGGATATTCTTTGTGAGAGTGAGCGATATTGTTGCATCTTATGTCCATTGAAATAAGTCGTTAACTTGGTGTGAGATATGGACAACTCTCTTTTGGGTGAGGACACATAATTAATAGGAGATGGATGAAGTACTCCGGCTCGGTCAAGTAGGAGGTTCTTTATGTCTTGAGTGTTGTCTTGAGTCATATGCCTGTTTTTGAACGTATCGTTTCTTGAGAGGTTTGGTTGCTAGAATTTTGAAGCATAAGAAAATGGTCGTTTTGAAACAGTTGGCATGACTCTCAAGAATTGGCTCAATGTGTATGTTAATGCAATTTCGAAACTTGCATATCCACCGAATTCTGATGTAGACCTGTTTGAGTGGCATGGATAAGTAAAGTACTAGGGAATGTATGATAAGTGGTTGCTCGAGGGCGAGCAAAGTCTAAGTGGGGGTGTTGATATTTGGCACAAATATCTTGATTTAGTGTCATTTACACTTTACTTCTTAGCACTTTCATCGCAGTTTTGAATGCGAATTGTTGTATATGAGCTTATGTTGGTATGTTTATATGAATAGGTACAACAAGGACCAACGAAGGGTATTCCGAGCAGTTTTGAGTGATTCCGAGGCTGTGTACGTCGATTGAACGTTGCGAAGGAAGTTTCAGCACTTGAAGGCAAAATCTGACCACTGAAGGGTCTTATGCGCTAGCCATGCGCCGCACAGCCAGCGCACAAAAACACCATTCCTGATTCTCAGACCTGTTATGCATTGGGGTCGTGCGAAGCACAGCGGATGCACAGACATAGTCATGCGATGGCCATGCGAGGCATGACCAAAGCACAAGAGGCGTAAGTTCTCCTAAGTTGATCGGGATTGGGCCCACTTATCTCATATTTGCCCTAGCTTATAAATAGTCATTTTTACATTAGAATAGACGACTTTTGACCTAGAGAGAGTAGGAGCCGCCGTGGAGGCCGGAGATTATTGGGTTTTATCTTTTCTTCTCCTTATTACTAGTTTATATATTTTCTTTGAATGATTTGTTGCTTTTCCTCCATGTCTATGTGGAGCTAAACTTCTCGTTCTAGGGTTGTGGTAAACCATGATTATTGATGTTTGGTGATTATTTCTTATCTTAATATGAGTTGTTGAGGTTGATTGCTTCTTTAATTCTATTCATAATTGCTTGATTGTTTGACAATGTTAGGTTCTATCGACTATCTAATATACATGCTTGGGAAAGATGTTGTTAGATTAGAGAAGGATTAAAGAGGGCGTGATCTGATTATCCCTATAGTTGGGCTAGGATTTGTGGCTAGGATAGGAATATACCTAGGCGCCGCGTTCAATTAAATACCATAAATGAATTGCGTTCTTAACAAGTCAATTCCATAGGAATATAGGCGGCGAACTGTTTTGAATAGGCGAGTAGTAGTTCGGGAGAATAGTACGAGAGCTAATAATCCGGTAAATTAGCAATCGTCGACAATTCGGATTAAAGGAAAATTGTTCGAAAACTCAACAGGATTGGTGAACCAACCGCAACCCTGGAACATTCGTCTCATTGATAATATAAAAACCCGCTCTTTCTTTGTTGAAGTTCACTATTTGTCTCTTTTATCTTCAATTAGTTTATAATCACAATCTTCGAGTTTCATCTCTTGTATAGATAATTTGGATAGTTTAATTTTGTTGACGGTTAATCATAACTCCCTGTGGGTTCGACATCCGACTTCTAAAATCACTATATTACTTGTACGACCACGTACACTTGCGTGAGCGTTTGAACGCAACATATATATTGGTGGGATGGAATGAATAAAGATATAGCGGAATTTGTGGCCCAATGTCCTAATTGTCAACAGGTGAAAACCGAGCATCAGAAGCTTGGGGCATTGCTGCAAGGCGAGATTCCAACTTGAAAGTGGGAAGTGATTAGTATGGACTTCATTACAGGATTACCTCGTTCCCGGTGTAAGTATGATTGTATATGGGTGATTGTGGATAGACTCACAAATAAGCTCATTTCTTGCTAGTCAGAACTACATACTCAGCAGAAGATTATGCAAAGTTGTATATCAAAGAGATAGTGCGACTTCGTGGTGTTCCAGTATCCATTATTACTGATAGAGGATCACGATTTACAGCTAATTTTTGGAGATCCTTCCAAGAAGATTTGGGAACACAAGTGAGACTTAGTACAGCGTTCCATCCACAAACTGACGGATAGGCTGAGCGCACTATCCAAACCCTTGAAGATATGTTGAGAGTATGTGTGCTAGATTTTAGAGGAAATTGGGATGATCATTTGCCGCTTATTGAATTCGCGTACAATAATTGCTATCACTCCAAAGATTCAGATGGCCCCATATGAAGCTTTATATGGAAGGAAATGTAGATTGCCTATTGGATGGTTCGAAGTAGGAGAGACAAAGTTAGTAGGCCCAGATTTGACCATCAAGCAGTAGAGAAGATCAAGCTTATTCGAGATCGACTACTAACAGCCAAAGTCGTCAGAAATCCTATACGGACAATCGTCGACGAAACTGGGAATTCCAAGTTAACGATTGGGTATTCCTGAAAGTATCGCCGATGAAAGGTGTAATGAAATTTGCCAAGAAGGGCAAGCTTAGTCCCCGGAATATCGGACCCTACAAGATTGTGCGCAAGGTAGGTCAAGTAGCTTATGAGTTAGATCTGCCTCTAAATTTGGAGTCAGTCCACCCAGTTTTTCATATGCCAATGCTTCGTAAGTGCATGGGAGATCCTTGCAAAATTGTGCAGGTGGAAGATGTCCAAGTTACTGAGAAATTGTCCTATGAAGAAGTACCCATTGCTATTCTAGATAGTGGGTTCGGAGACTCCGAACCAAAGACGTAGCCTCAGTTAAAGTCCTGTGGAGAAACAATAATAGGGAAGAAATGACTTGGGATGCTGAGGAAGATGTGAAGTTTAGGTACCCACATTTGTTTCCACCCACCAAAAGAGCTCCAGCCAGAGACACCATTATCCTCAAGTATGTGATGCTTCTTTGAATGATTTCTTAGTCGTGTGTGGCCAATATGGGTATTGATATTGTAGCCCTGTGAGGCATTGTATATTTTAAGTTGTTGTGATAGGATGGTAGTGGTACAATTACAGGGGAAATTCTGGCAAAATTTTCGTACAAATCCCTAAGAACTGAACATTCGAGGACGAATGTTCCTAAGGGGGCAGGAATGTTACACCTCAAAAAAATTTCGCGTCGTTTTGCGTTGTAAGTAAACTAACATAAGCTCAGAGAGGCCATGGAACCCTTATAAGATTAATGAATACTCTTAACCAGTGTTAAGCAAGTGTCTAAAAGTTCCAGGAACAAGCAAATCGAAGAAAATAAGTTTGACGAAAATTTGAAAAAAGTTGGCAAAATTTTGGACAGAAATTTTAGGTCAAATTTGGAGGGGCTTATCTCCTAGTATATTAGGATTTTTGAAGAGAAACAAAAGCCTAAATTGAATTTTGTCGAGTCTAGTTTCCAATGCAATAAACCGTTCATCCATACAACATCGGAGTAGAGAGATATTTGCATTTTCGCGAGACTGCGCAGTCAGCCTCACTGCGACCCACAATGGCGGTGCGACCTTCTTGCATATTAAATACGTTTTAAAAGGTCATTCTAAGTCATTTTCACTTGAAACTTTTTCCATACGCTTCTAAGACCTTTTCAAGTCAGATCATGAAGTCCCTAAGCCAAAATAATAGGGTTTCACCCAAGTTCTATCTCAAGAGTTCCAACAGAGCAAGAAGAAGCACTCTTAAGGTGTTGGATGCAAGTTGAAGCTTGAGTTCTTGTTGTTGTTGCCAGGTTTCGAGGATTCATAGAGGTGAAGAAATCTTATTAAAGGTAAGAATATTCCTCTCCTCCATGTATTTGAGCCTATATAAGTCATGACTAACTTGTACGGTTGAAAACTTGTGAAATAAAGCTCGAAAATCGTAGTTGTGATGTTGTTAGTTGCGGAACTGTTTTGAAGTTGTTCTTATGGTATTTTATGGCTGGAAATTGATGTAATAACTTGAATATTCTATTTTTGATGTTTTTCTTATTGTTTTGGTGTTGGTTTGAATTGGAAAGAGGTAAAAGATATAGGGAAAGTGCTGCCCGATTTTCTAAAAATCATAGGTATGTTGTTCTTGTGTTGTTGGACTGTTTTGAAGTATTATGTACATGTTATTGTGGCTGGAAATTAGAGTAGATAATATGAATATGGTGAAATTGATGTTGTGGTGCATGTCCATGTGTTTATATATATTTGATGGAAGAATTGAAGTAAACTTGTAATAGAATTTATAGAATAGGATGTTATGCATATAAGCTCATAAGAATCTATCAGATGGCTTTTGATTTAACTTAGTATGGCAGCGTGAATATGAATTATGATTGATGTGGTGTTGTTGTATTGGATTGAGTTGAGTTGAGTGGAAGTGAATTCCGATAGATTTTAAGAGGGTTTTAAAGACTTAAGATAGGCATATGACAATAAGTCTAACAGTAGTATGATTTCTCTTGAATGTAGAATTACGAGCTTGGGAGAGTAAGCGTTAAGTAGTAGGGGATCAATCATGTCACGACCCAAACCCGTAGGCCGTGACTAGTGCCCGATTTGGGCACTCAAACGCACCTATCAAACAGAGTCACAAACGGATGGCGTATATATACAAATATCAAACACTGCCTCAGATAATATCAAACACATCGGTATATAACGAAGCCGGCAAGGATTAATTTGAATATATATATAATTTCAGAAAAATTTCTGCGAGTTTCCTTTGTTTTACGGACTATCCAAAATAACCTGTATGCAGAAAATACCAACAAAGGCCACACGGGGCCAACGGGAAATAACATATATACATATGCGGGCCGACAAGGTTGTCGCGGCGAATGGGATCGCCCAAACCCAACATATACAAACCTGACACGAGGTACAGAAGTAGGCACGGCCCACGAAACGTGTCCACGGACCTCTAAACGGACGGACGGAGAATCGGATGACGGGACGGGGCCCCGCCGTACCCACGAACGAATATATACAAATGCACGAACAAATAATATATAGCTCCGGAATGAGAGGAGCACTCCAAATAGCGAGAAGAGGGTGTCTAAAATGTGGATCACCAAGCCGTGCGTACGCCACTGCGAGCATGAAACGCGCCCCCGAAGAAAGGGGTCGGTCGTAAATATGCGAGTATGCAAGCGAGAAAATGTAGTATACAAATGCGAGTCACAATCGAAATAGAGGTACAAAAAGTAAATATGTTTCCAAAATATCAAAGTGTTACTTCAAAATATAAATCATCTCGTAGGGCACGGAAATATGGTCGCCGCTGTCGATGGCGCCCTTAACACGGCATAACACCGGAAAGTTTCAAATCTCCGAATCTCCGTCACATATCATACACGGACATATCACCATACACGGCATATCACCATACACAGCATCACACAAATATAAGTGGAACCGGCCCTCGAGCGAGGAACCGGTGAACCATAAACACGATGTAACACCGGAGTACATCATAATGCGCACGACAATGTAAACCGGCCCGGAACCGGCGAACGATATCATAGTAGGCACGGCGGAGTAGTGAGGAATCATATGCATAAAATCATTGTCATAATCCAAAAGATAAGTAAAATAATCATATTTGAAATCGGAACAATAATTACAACATTTTCTTTCCAAAGTTGTCAAAACTTATAAAGGAACGTCGCGGGACCCACGGACGGGTGTAGACCGGCAAGACCCGCCTATGAAAAACATATACTTTCATTCTATATCATACAAACTCCTACGAAGATCTCAAAGCAATCCGAGCTTTTTTGTGAAAGTTATGAGCGTTTGAAATTTTGGAATCGGCTAAAGAATAAACTTTAAAACAAAAATCAGCTTTCATGTAATCTTTACAAATTATGAATTCCAAGAACATAAGATCAATATTTTGTCATGTCAACACAAGAATGCCAAGGAACAAATGCGATTCATAAACATGCTCGGATTGCGAGAATAGAGTTTCCTCGAGGCTCGTATCGCCGCCCTCTTTAACTAAGGCATGCCAAAAAGAAAGGTTACTTTACATACCTCAACGCTCACCAATATAATCCAAACGTAAGCTAAATCAATCCAACCTACGCTTGGCTGCCCAATGTCTACAAATAAGCCATGAGATGCCAAACATTAGCTAGAGACATTTTGGGCGATAATTCCAAATTGCCCTAATAATTAGTAAATTTGGGCGACATTTCCCAAAAATAGGCTACCCCGAGAATTTAACTCGGCCAAAATCAATCAACAACAACAACAATAACCAACCTAGCAACATCAAACCCAATCCGGAAAAAAATATAACAATAATAGCTCTCTTTCCATCATTCGACAACATTCATAATTCAATTCAACGGCTTACCTTCAAGCCAACTCTCACGTATATATTCAAATACTAACCCGAACCCATACCAACAATATTTAAAAACATTCTAAGCAATTCATACTACATTTCCAACAATCCATAAATTTTCCAAACCTACCCAAATCTCAGCCCTAAAACCGAGACACCCCTTTTTCATGTTCCTCATTTCCAAAACCATGATTTGTATCCACACCCGCATTCTAACAATGCTATTCTCATCAATATACAAATACAATGAATATACACAACCTCCAAAACAGTCCGCAACAATTACCACATCATTTTGAGTCACTAAACATTCATTTCCCAACATAGAATTCATGAAGAATAACGGATTAAAACATTAAGCGACGTTAATTCAATTTTCGCTTACAATACGGCCTTGTATCTGCCATAACTCCCCACCAACATACAAAGATGATTTTTATTCATTCTTCACCTACAATGATCATAAATAATGCTAACTAAGCTTTACTTCATAGTTTCAACACAACACAACACACACCCACTTGCACGGATGGCACCCTTTACACACAACTCATATCCAACACACTATTTTTCATGATATTCACCCAATTAATATACTAAAAGAGCATAAACAATCTTCATAACACATAAAACATAATGAATTTTACCTTTTTCTCTTCAATTCCACAATATGCTGTGGTTTCCAAAGATGAAAAAAATAATGGGTTGACGCTCCAACGACACCTCCACGCTACTTAGTGTGACCTCAATATAGTGGGGTACGCCAAGGAATTAATTTTGGAAGAGCTTAAAACGGGGTTGAATTTCTCTATGGCCGGCCGAGAGTTTGAGGAGGAGTTCTTCAACTCCTTGATATTTTTCTAAGTGTGGTGAGAGAGAATGAAGACTAGTAAGTCATCTTTTACCACTTAAATGAATTGCACAATTCCCTTGGCCCACATTAATGTGTTGGTTCAATTAAAAGATGACACAAAAATTGTGTGGGGTCCCTCTCCCACTTACACGGCCAACTAGAGGAAATGGATGACTTTTTCAACTTCCAAGTTTATCACTTTTGGTCCCAAATTCTCCTAATTATTCCATACCAACAAAATTCATGAACAACTTATGTCTTAAAAAAAATCAAAGGTCAGAAATCCCGACTTTGTATCCCGAAATAGTTTTGTCCTTAACTTATCATAATTAATCCGGATTGTCCCAATGTTCAAAAATACGGGTTCTAACAAATCAGGTATGTTAAGGCTAGTCCCTTTCCTTCTAAAGGTATGACTCTTATGTTACGATTCCATATATGTCTTCCATAACATCCTTGTTCCCGAAAAGCTAGGAGTTCATGATTCTCAAGGATTTTATGATATTAAAGACAAGATGTTTTCTATGAGGACCATGATGACAATGATGACTTCTTTCTTGTGAATCCATACATGTCTTCCATAATGTCCATATTTCCATAAGCTAGAGATTCATGATTCTTAAATTTTCTTATGACGCAAACGATGATTATGTTTTCGTGATGATAATGATAATGATGATGATGATGATCCTATTTCTAGAAGTTCCAAAGTTATGCTTTTAATGTTATTATGAGATTATTGAGCTTACTTCATGATTTCTATGATTTTATTCATTGTTGTTGATCTCACCTTATAATTATTGTTCCTTCAAGGTGAGATATAGTGATGATGAGCTCCAAATATAATCGGAGGTTACCGACCTTACGTCACCCCATAAAGTGGTAACGTTTATTTTTAGACCCGTTTATATTATATATGTATATGATATATATATATATTTTGGGAAAAAGGGCAGGCGTTATATACGAAACCCCCTAATCGTTGGTATATTATGATATCGCCCCACGGGGGATGCCCGGACGGGGGTTTGGGTATGGATGGGCCCCACGTTCCACAAAATATATATATAAAATACATAATATATATATATATATATATATATATATATATAATATATATATATATATATATATAAAATATATATATATACATATATATTTTATATATATATATATTTTGTATATAGTATATATTTTTATATTTTATATATATATATATATATATATATATATATGGAGGGGACACTTTCCCGCACAATATAAAAATTTATGGCCCGAAAGGCCCCAAAGACATTATGTTATAAAGTATGACAAATATCTTTATGAAAGGGTAACATGGATATTCCCCAAGAGGCACACATAAAAAAAGTCCTTTCTCTGTTTTGTTCTATATCTCTTATTATGTTTTATTCATGCCTTCATACTCAAACGCCACGATGTCCTTTCCTTGGGATCCGCCTCCCACGACAGTAAGACCTAATCCCCGGGGCCCATCGGGGACCGGGCGCCCCATTGTTTGGGAGCGTGCCGTTGTTACTATTCCTTTGTCAAAATCCCGGGGATGGTGAAATCCTTCCCCGTCAGGGTTCATGTATGCTACTTAGAGGCTCGTGATACGTATGTGAGATGTTTGTACTTCTTCGCCCTTTCGTTTAAAATTTTAATAGTTAAAAACTTGTTGGCTTATGCTTATGAACGTTTTTATTGAGGGTTTTACCAAGTATGATATTCTGAGCGGGCTAATCCCCCCTTGAAATGGGTTTTGGAATGTTAGACTAGGGGGGTCGGGAGACTAGTACGGGTACCCGCTGGGCCCTTTGCCGGGGACATTCAAATTAGTTTACTTCCCCCCCCCGGAAAAAAAAACCAAAAAAAAACAAAAACCCAACACTAAAAATAAAAAACAAAACATTATACTTGGGGGCCCCCCAAAAAGAGTTAGTTAACGTCGTAGCACGACGTTAATCAATTTTTTCCTCCACCTCGAACTTATGAATTGTACCCCCAATTTTGCATCAAATTTTCAACGCTTCTAGGGTAGAGGTGTGAAAATGGGCGGTGGTGTGAAAATAAAGGAACCAAGTAATAGGTGTCGCATTTAGCACTTCTTGGCCCTTAAGTGAAGAATGTCATTTTGTCTTTCTGGTGTGGAAAATTTTAGGATATAAGGCTTTGGTTCCTCATCTATACACCTCTTCATCAGCGTGGAGGGCTCGGTTTCCATATCACCAACCAAACACAATGTAGAGAAATGTTTAGAATGAGGACCAACACCCCCCAACTCCAAAACTACATTATTCTTGACATCCTAGCTAGTATTCTCCCTCAACCTTAGCATCATCAACAATATCCTAGTTGAATGACTAGAATTCCTGTTTCTGCTCCAAATCCTGACTACTATCCACGACAAACCCCGGGAGTTACCGCCAACCTTTTTATTTAATTGAGCCTGCAGGTCATGGATATTTGAGCCAAATTGGTCTATCACTTGTCTTAGCTCAGCCCTGCCTTCTATCAATTGTATCGCCATGTCCGTAAGACCATCACAGAGAAACCCATAAAATTTCATTTGTTGATCTTGTATCGTTAGCTAAGATTGGCTAACTATCTCTGTTTCTTCAAAGCCATCTCCTTGTGGGAACTCACTCTCTTCTTCTGTTTGAGGTTCATCTTGGGTAATTACTAAGCCTATAACTAAGCCAATAACTTGCAGGTCATTACAAGTTTTAGCCTCGGCCTGCATCTTTTTGGGTTTGGCACGAATCCTCTCTATGGCCTTCCCTAGTTCTGCGGTTTTCTCTCTTATTAATGTGTTGTGCTCCACCACTTGTTTCATCATATCTCTAACCTGAGCAAGACTTTTGTCACGACCCAAATCGAGGCCGCATCGACACCAAAACCCTACTGGCCGAGTGCCATACAACTATTTCATCCAAGAGTCGCAACTTCTCCCTTATCATTAATTCAAAGAAAACCTTAGTCACAAGTAAAATTTTACAAAAGAAGAAAAAAAAAGACGCATCGACCTATATGGTCGCTTACCAACTGCCCACCCCTCACGCCCTATCCAGAAACGCTCGCAAAAGTCTCTAATAGACACGAGATACCATAATATAAGTATTCCCACTCAAAACACTCCGAATTGAGATGGAGCCGACCAATCCGGTTGATAGACTGAAACATCCTATAGCCAACGCTTCTACCATTCGTATACACTTGCGGCATGAAACGGACCTAAAAAAGTGCGGGGTCGACAATAGGACGAGTATTGGGGAATAAATCA
>NW_026727191.1:0-33959 GCF_029784015.1 Lycium ferocissimum | reverse complement strand
GATCGTGCGCATTATGACACATTCGGGCAAGAGTGATGTGTTACGGTTTCCGAGACCTCGCCATAGGGCCGGTTACCGTTTATGGTGTTATGATGTGATATGGCATCTGATCTGTTCTGATGATTTGATGTGTGTGTGATGTTGTGATGTGTTCGGAGTTTGTACGGAGATTTGAAAACTTCTGGAGTATGATGTGTTGTGGCACCGGGGTCGGTGACCACGTTCACTGAGCCCTATGCACGATTTTTTTTTTCGTTACCGCACATTTGTATTCCGCACAAGGTTTGGTCGATTACTTCGTATTTGTTACGTATCTTCGACTCTAGTTATGATTTGGATTCTTGTACCTCTCGCTTTACATACTCGGTACTTCTTTCGTCACCGACCCCGCTTCTTCGGGCCGTCGCGCGTTTCATGCCCGCAGTCGAACGCTCGTTGGGTGATCCCCCGGTTTAGGCTACACATTCTGTTATTTTGGAGTGCTCCCCTCGATCCGAGCCCACACTTGGTATATATTTGTTTTGCTATGTATATTCTGTACGTTTGTGACTATTTGGGTACGGCGGGGCCCGTCCGTCATACGTTCGTATGTTACGTTTGTCTATAGAGGCCCGTAGTCACATTGTGGGTCATGGGTCCGGTCCGTTCGAATGTGATTACGTTTTTGCGTCCTTAAGCGGCCCGTATGTTACTATGGCCGATATGGCCCATATGTTTATATGTATGTGTGTGTCTGGGCGATGTGCATTCCGCCAATTTTGATTTTGATCTGATGATTCTGCACGGGCGACCGCTTAGGACAGTATTCGTTTCTGTATTTGTACGACGTCTGCTATCAGCTATCGGTACGAATAATGTCTGTTGAATCTGGATATGTCCTAGTATAACGATTCGGTTCGTAAGTTTGTTTGGGTGCCTAAGTAGGGCACCAGTCACGGCCCACGGGGCTGGGTCGTGACAACAGGTATATGAATTCTTACTGAGATGTATGTTATTATGTATGTATGTATATTGCTGTATGGTTGATGTTTAATAGCCGTAAACAGAAATTTAAGGACCAATAATCGAGTATTCATAAATTAAGGCGATTAAGTTATGTTTACCATTATAGTGAATCTGGAAGTCGAGGACGGAAGGTAATCGTATTCGTAAGTGAAAGGTGAACGCGGGGGATTGAAAAGGGTAAAACGGTAATTGTGTGTCGTGAGAACGTTTTGAAAGCCGTTAAGACTTGAATTTACTCCGGGTTGTGTCTTGAAGGTCATGCGGTGACGTGAATGCTATCGTACTAATATTAAAGCACCGTATTTCATGGAGTTTCGAGGTTAAGCGTCTTCGGAGTGAGAGAAATTTTGGGATGGGTGACCCCGCCGGGAAGTTTTACGAAAATCTCACAAATTCGGACGAAAGGGGCAAATGGGAAGCTGGAATAATCCAAAGGGAGTTAGAGTGTGCGGAGTGGGTCGGACCTTAAGTGGTCACGTAGAACGAGGCAGATTAGATCGGTGAAGAGAAAAAAGATGTATCACGATTTTGGAATTGGAGTGAGTTCGAACAGTGTTGGGAAATATTTTGTAAGTGAGGCGATAGCGACTACATGTCTGCATATGTGTGTAATGTCTCATACCTGGTTTTATTGACAGATATGTGTATTCCGGCAACCGACGTGGCGGTATAGGGAAGGCATCAATTGGACAGAGTAACGAAGCTCAAGTGAGCAACGGTGTATAGATGGCACGACCCGCATGTTATAAGCCAAGCGATGTTGTGGTTATTACGAGGTCAAGTTTGGGTAGTTCGAATGCAATGGTATGTGAAAAAAGGGAAGAAAGTGAGTAGATGGAAGATCAGGGAATCAGAACGTCGGGATTAAAGTACCGCCTACTTGGAATGGGAAATGCGGATATAGGGCAAATATAATCGGGTAATGATATAAGCACACCCCTAAAGGGGGGAAGCGGATGCAAGAAATACAAGTGTAAGATGTAAGGATTGCAACATAATGTGTGATCGGAAAGTTGAAAGGCGAGATCTAAGCAAAGGAGCAATAAAAGAGTTCGAATTAAGGATAAAGAGACGATTTGAGAAATTGACAACGAGATAAAGAAAGAAAGAAGGAATATGATTGGTAGATACGGCTGTATGCTATGGTAATAAAAGGAACTTCCCCCGAGATCCTTATACGGCTTTATAAGACTAGTTGAACATTCGAGGACGAATGTTCTAAAGGGGGGAAGGATGTTATATCCCGTGTTTTCATACATTGGGACAATCCGGATTAATTGTGATAAATTGGGGACAAAACCATTCCGGGATGCAAAGTCGAGACTTTTGACCTTCGATTTTATTTTGAGACATAAGTTGTTCATGAATTTGTTGGTATGGAACAATTAGGAAAATTTGGGACCAAAAGTGATATATTTGGAAGTTGAAAATCATACAAAAATAGGCCTTGTGGCCGTGTGGCATTAAGATGGTCCCACACATTTTGTGGCCAATTTTAATTTGTCCAACACATGTGTGGGCCATGGACACATGTATAATTCATGTGGGAGTATAAAGGATGACCACTTAGTCATATTCTTCATTCCATACACTTAGAAAAAAAAGACAAGAAGTTGAAGACCCAAAGTGAGGCTCTCGGCCAAGCAAAAAAAAATTGAAGATCAATTTGAGCCTTCCCAAAAATAATTCCTTGATGCTAAACCACTAATTTGAGGTCCCTAAGTAGCGTGGAAGCGTTGTTCGGGTCATCCAATCACCCGGTGTGTAGATCGCAAACCCTAGCTTAGTGTGGAGTTGAAAGAAAAAGGTAAGATTTGATCATGTTTTATGTGTTATAAAGGTTGTATGTATGTTGTAGTATGTTAAAATGGATGAAAATCATGAAATATGACATGTTGGAGTGAAGGTGGTGTGTGTAGCATATAGCCGTGTGAGGGGTGTGTGTGTTGTGTTGTGTTTAAGTGATGAATTAAGTTCTATGTAGTATGTTAATTGTTGTAGTGTGAAGAAATGAGTGAGAATTATCAATATGTGCATGTTGGTATGTTGGCCGAAAATGGGTCATGTTATATGACAAAGAACGCCTTAATGTCGCTTAGTGTTTTAGTGGTTGTCGTAATGAATTCTATGTTGGAAATGAGCTTTTAATGATTCAAGATTGATGTTGTAAATGTATGGGCTGAATTGAAGGTTATTATGCGTTTGATGTAATTTGTGTATTTGTGATAATGATATCGTTATGGTATGGATTATTGATGCAAATCATGATTCGGAAGTTAGAAATGGATTATAGTTGTGTTCTCGGGTTGGAGGCAGGTTTTCGAGTAAATTGGAGCCATGGTTGGATTGTTGGAAATATTGTATAAATTGTTTAAGATGTCCTTGAATGTTGTTGATATGGATTCGGATGAGTATTTGAATGTATAAGCGTTAATGTTGGCTTGAACGTAAGCCGTTGAATCAAATATATTGAAAGTTGTTGAATGATGAAAAAGGGGCTTATTAATGTTATATTACCTTTCGGATTGATTATTGATGTTGCTAGGTTGGTTGTTGTTGTTGTTGATTGTTGATTTGGCCGAGTTAAATTCTCGGGGTGGCATTTACGGGGAAAATGCTGCCCAAATTTACGTAGAATTAAGGGCAAATTTGGAATTAAATGCCCAAAATGTCTATAGCTAATGTTTGGCATATTATGACTTGTTTGTAGACCTTGGGCAGCCCGAGAGGTAGGTTGGAGTTAGCTTGAGTTTGGCTAGCGTTGAGTGCGTACGAGGTATGTAAAGCTCAATCCTTCCTTCTTTTGGCATGCCTTAGTTTTGAATAGGCTATGACACGAGCCTCGAGGAAATTCTACTCTCGCGATCCGACCATGTCTGTGATTCTTATTTGTTTCTTGGTCTTCGTATGCTTGACAAGATGAAATATTGGCCCTTATGTCTTTTGTATGACTAAGTTTCAAAAGTTGCATAAAAGTTTGGTTTTTAAAAGAATTTTGTTCCTAAACGATTCCGAAAACTACGAAAGTCCGTAACTTTCACAGACAGAACCGGATCGCTTCGATATGCTCAAAAATGATCCCATGACGTATGATGACTATGTTTTCCATAGGCGGGCCCGGCTCGGGTCGACACCCGTCCGTGGGTCCCGCAACCTTTTTATATACTTCTGACGACCTCTGAAAGAAAATGAGATGATTATGATCCCGATTTCAAGTACGATCAGTTTACCTACCTTTTGAGTTTATGATAATGATCGCATGCATATGATTTTGATACATAACTATGGTTTATGAAGTTCGGGTTGATATGTTCCCGAGCGGTATTCGAAAGAAAATTTGATTTGGCTATTGTCTTGGTTTAGAAATGATAGTTCGCTTCGGCTATTTTGTTGAGTCTGTAATGACGACTATGTTTTTGATTCCCACAAGTTATGTCATATAATCTTGACGCGTACTTACAATTTTTAAAATACTACTTGATACGTTCTCGAATGATCTTTTTGGAAAGAACTTGACTTGACTGTTATTTAGCTTTAAAATGAGAATTCGTTTGATTATGTTGTTGAGTCCATGATGATGGTTGTGTATGTGGTTTCTCACTACTCTGCTCATGCGAGCTATTATGACCTCTTTCACTGCGTCCCGGACCAGGGCATGTATTCGTGCACGATTCTACAGTATGATTCACCGCGCCCCTCACTAGAGGGCCGGGGCATGTTATATGATATGATTATGATATGATGATATGGGGGGTGGCCGGGATGGCATATGATGACTTCATTCACCGCGTCCCTCACTAGAAAGTAGGGCACGTTATATGTATATGATATGATGATTTTACTTACCGCGTCCCTCATTAAAGGGCCGGGGCACGTTATATGTATAAGTATCTGATGGTTTTACTTATCGCGTCCCTCATTAAAGGGCCGGGGCACGTTATATTTATACATGTGTACGAGATGATTATACGACTCGCTTCTCGGTCCGCGATGGTGAATATGAAATGGATACGTATGATTTATGTTCCAAAGGCAAGTGTTATGATTTTCTGATTATTGTGCTACTTTTTGCCTCCTCATTTCAGTACGGTTCTGTTTACGATATTCCATGCTTTACATGCTCAGTACATATTTCGTACTGACCCCCTCTCTTCGGGGGCTGCGTTTCATGCCCGCAGGTACAGATACAGATTTTGGTGATCCGCCGGCTTAGGATTCCCATCAGCGGTCTTGGAGTGCTCCTTTGTTTCGGAGCCCACTTTTGGTACATATTCGTTCGTGGCATATGTATTTGTTTGTTCAGGGCACGGCGGGGCCCCCGTCCGTCATATGATTACTCGTTGGTCCATTTAGAGGTCTGTAGACGTATATGTGGGCTAGGCCTATTCTGTACAGGTGTGTTTGTATGTTCTATGTTCTGGGCGATCCTATTCGCCGTGGCAGCCTCGTCGGCTTGCTTTTGTATATGTTTTGGGGCCAATGCGCCCTTTGATAGCCTTGCCGGCTTCTGATATATATATGTTTGTGTTTGAGATAATCTGAGACAGCGTCTGATATTTGTATACGCGTAAGCTATCTGTTTGTGAACCGGATTAATGAATGTGTTTGGGTGCCCAGCTCGGGCACTAGTCACGGCCTACGGGGTTGGGTCGTGACAATGACAAGGTGATTTCATATGCTCCAAAGGCAATTGCGAAAACATGAAAAGAATTATCCAACCCATGATCTTGAATTGGCTGCAGTGATTCATGCATTAAAGATATGGAGACATTATTTATACGGTGTTCATGTAGATGTCTACACAGATCATAAAAGCCTTCAATATATTTTCAAGCAGAAAGAGTTGAATTTACGGCAACGACGATGGTTGGAATTGCTAAAAGATTATGATGTTGACATTTTATAACACCCCGGTAAGGCAAATGTTGTGGCTGATGCTCTTAGCCGCATGTCTATGGGAAGTTTATGTGATGTACAACCAGAGAAAAGAGAAATGGCTCGTGAGCTCCAGCAGTTAGCTAGCCTAGGAGTTCGAGTAGTGGACTCAGGTAGCAGGGGAACTACCATTCAAAATTCAGCAGCCTCGTCGCTAGTGGTGGAAGTGAAAGAATGACAATACGAAGATCCCATGCTAGTGCAGTATAGAGATACACTCCCTCAGAAAGAGGAGTCATCATTTGAGATTACAGGAGACGGAGTTCTCCGATGTCGAGGTAGATTGTGTGTTCCTAATGTGGCGGTCTACACCGCCAAATATTGAGAGAAGCTCACTGTTCCCGTTATTCTATCCACCCCGGAGCAACGAAAATGTATAATGATCTTATCAATGTGAGGACAAATATTGAGGACGTCAGCACGAAGAATGTACTGAGTATGTAAAGCACGATCAATATCAATGTGAAAGCATAATAGATAACATATGAAATATCATAAGATGGGAGATAATAGCATCATCGTCATAGCACTTACTTGCTTTCCATAGGGACGTTCCATTTCTATTTCGGATTCGTGTACATATATCCATATCCGTAATCATTTACCTTTCGTGTCCATTTCCATATTCGTATTAATATTTCTATTCATACTCATGTTCATATCATATACATTACATATACATAGCCCTTACTTGGCATTTACATATTCTTAACATATTCGTACTCGTATTGATGTCATATACATAGCATTTATACGACATACCCGACCACGTAAGTTCGGTGTTTCACATAGGCGGCCCTACCGAGGCTCGGTGTCATACACAATACCAAGGCTTAGGGTTATCCGTACCCAACTGCAGTGGTGCACGCGCATCGTCATATATAGATATATACGTATACATATTCATTATATTCTACCCGGCCACATCAGCTCGGGGTTCACATTAGCCACTCATGGGCACACATACATATAAGCTCATATTTATCTTTAGCCTTCTTACTATCGTCATTCATTACATTCTATCCTTAGAGGATTACTCATCGCGTAAGAACTTAGTGCAATCGTATCATATTGAGCATTATAAGCTTCATAGCTTCTAGAGATAGGATCATTGGAGAAGATCGTAGACTCATAGAAGAATAATATTTGGCCAAAGAACCATGCCTTATGAAAGAAGGGTTAGCCTTAAATACCTTTGCGCTCAACTATTCTATACTTGTACGTTCTTCTTCAAGGCTCCCATTCTACCTTCATTGAAGTGTATACTCATATTAGATAATGGATAGCTTAGCATTCATGACTAATTCTAGAGAAAATCGGACGTCTCCTTTATTTATACGACTTCCTCCGTATCAAATATCAATTCCCAAACATCAATAACAACATTCACAATATCATCACAATAGCCTTTAGTCAACTACATTACTCTTACTTCGTCATTCACTCCAATTCATCCATATTCATGGTCATATCACATAATTCCGTTGATTCATATTCAAGGTCTATCCCACGTTCTCAACATCATTTATAACATGATTATATTCATAATGTATCAAGAATCATAACTCATTCCAAACATTTACACAAAAGTGCCACTATTGTACATTCATGACCCATTTCTTATATTCTTTTGCAATACAAGTGTTTTCAACTTCCAAATATTTTAAACAACATGGAAACATCATAAAACTTACCTTAGAAGGTGTAGGAATGAACCTCGGGTGCAAATACCTCACTTGGGCAAAACCCTAGTTTTTCCTTCACTTGGATTTCTTGCTTTGGATGACCTTTAATGGGTTCTTATACTTGATTCACTTGGTTTGATGAAGTTGAACACTAATTTCACTTGAAAACTTGTGGGAGAAATGTGGAGAGATGTTTAAGAGAGAAGGGGAGTGAAAGGTGAAATGAAATAAATGAAACTTGGATCCCACTTATTAAATACACAAATGTGTCCGGCACGAACATACGGACAAGACATCTTGTCCACGACCCAACCCCGTGACTAGTGCAGTGAAGGCACCCAAACACACTTATCAAATCCGAATCACACACAATGCGCCTCACGCGCATACAATTATCAAACGCTGTCTCAAACACATCTCAAACCCAATCATATGTATATACATATATCGAAAGCCGACAAGGCTATCAGATGGCGCATTGGCCCAAAACATATAATATGCAAACCCATCTGTACCGGATAGGCACATAACCCACATATACGTCTACAGGCCTCTAAACAAACCAACGAGAATCATATGACGGGACGGGGGCCCCGCCGTACCCACAACACACACACGCATGCAACGAACGAGTATATACCAAGATATAGTCTCGGGATAAAAGGAGCACTCCAACACGGCGGGATAGGTCTCCTAAGGCGGCGGATCGCCAAGCGGCGTACGTACTGCGAGCATGAAACGACCCCACCGAAGAAAGGGGGGTCGGTACGAAATATGTCTTGAGTATGCAAAGCGAGAAAATACGGTAAACAAATGCGGGTCACACTCGAAACGGATACCGAAAGTAAGTACATTTCAAAAAAAATGCCAAATGTTTATTTTCAAAATAGAAAGCATGCATAGGGCACAGAAAATATGGTCGCCCGCCTGTCGATGGCGCCATAACACAGCATAACACCATAAGGTTTCAAATCTCCGTACAACCCCGAACGTAACACATCATCACAACACATCATAAGCCATATCACGGCATAACTCCATAAAACGGAACCCGGCCACATGGCGAGGTCTCGGGAGCAGTAACACGACATAACACGGAATATATCATAGTGCGCACGACAACATAACCGGCCGGGAGCCGTGAAAGATGTACCAACACACACGCACGAGCGAGTCGTGAGTAACCATATGCATAAAATCATTATCATAAGTTCGAAAAGTAAGTAAAATGACCATACTTGGAAATCGGGAAAATCGTCATACCAAACTCTTTCAAACGTCATCAGAAATGTACAAAGGAAGGTCGCGGGACCCACGGACGAGTGTCAACCCGAGCCGGGCCCGCCTATGGAAAACATACTCGTCACACGTCATACAACCTCCCACAATGATATCGAGGCAATCCGAGCCCTTAGTCGAAAGTTATGAGCGTTCGTAGTTTCAACATCGTTTAAGAATAAAACTCTTTTGAAAACCAAGTTTTTATGCAACTTTAAAATAAATTATTCCAACAACATCAAAACCAATATTTTCTCACATCAACATACGAGTACCAAAAGACAAACGCGAATCATAGACATGCTCGGATTGTGAGAATGGAATTTCCTCGAGGCTCGTATCGTAGCCTATATTCAACTAAGACATGCCAAAAGAAAGAAGAGTTAAGCTTTACATACCTCGCTACACACAACGCTAATCCAAATCAAACTTATATCTCGAATTCTCCAAGATCTACATAACATCAATAAATACCAACGTCAACCAAGCATTTAGAAGTTCATTTCCAACTAACACATAATCCTACGGAAATTTGGGCAGCACTTCCTTTATAAATGGACCAACCCCGAGAATTCAACTCTAACACATTCCTCGATTTCAAATCATGATTTGCTCCAACAATCCCTACTCTAACCATGTCATTTCCATAAATATAAAAATTACACTAAATACACAAAATCTTCCAAAACAGCCCATAACACTTACAATACCAACTTGAATCATCAACCTCTCATTTCCAACACAAAATCCACATAACAACAACAACCAAAATTCCAAGAAAACTAATTCATTTCTTGACACACATAAAGGCCATATTCGGCCAACACACCCATATATATACTTCATGATTTTTTCATTCATTTCAACACTCTACAATGACCAAACATGCTACATAGAACTCATGCACCACTTTTAACATAACACACATATGCACGGCCAATTACCATACTCACGGCCTCAACTTCAAATACCAAATTTCCATGAATTTCATCCATATTAACATACAACAACACACATAAACCTTCCATAACTCATGAAACAAGATTAGAATTTACCTTTCTTCACAACTCCTCCACTTGTCCAAAGATGAAAACGAACAATCCAACGCTTGAAACAACAACTCCACGTTACTAAACACCCTCCAATTAGTAGGTTTGCTTGAAGAAATAATTTTTTTGGTGGCTAAATCTTGGACTCACTTGTTCTTGTTCTTGGCCGAATGGGTGGTTGTTCTTGCTCTCCAATCTTCTTGATTTTTCTAGTTAATGAAGATGATGATATAATGGTCCCTTAGTCATCCTTTATTACAAATAATGGCCAACCATGTGGCCATGGCCCCTCCCGAAAGGTGGCCGGCCACATGGCCTTGTTTTACTCCCTCCTTTTTTTTAAATAATTAGCCACTTTCAAATATTCCATATTTGGTCCCAATTTTTTCCTAAATGATCCATGTCAATAAAATAATACACGCTTAGGTCTTATGACAAAATTGAAGGTCACACGTCCCGACTTCGCACCCCGGAATGGTCCTGACCTTAACTTATCATAGTTAACCTGAATCGTCCCGTCGTTCAAAATACGGGATGTAACACATACGGTCCGTATATTTTTCACTGGCCGTATGTCTGGACCGTATGTTTGGTCCAGTGAGGTGTGCCATTCTGGGCTGAACCTACGGCTGGACATACGGTCCGTGAATTTTATACGGCCAGTATGTCTGGCCGTATAATGTCCAGTGATCCCGAACTTGTTCTCGTCGACTCGTTTGATCTCCAATCCTTATGGAACCTTCTTAGCACTCGTCTAACACCTCAATACCAACCTAAGGGACATTATAACTCTTCTCCCAAATATCTTTAAGTCACCATTAACTCGTTACTCATAAATTCTTTCCGATATTTATCGTAAGCCTTGCCTTCTCTTGGCAATCTTTCTCGTCTAACTTCGAATGTTTTTGAAATCTTACTTAAGGTCGTCAAATGCTATTTCTTACTTATCGATACACCATATACTCCATACTCTTCGCAAGTCTATTCACTGTGCAACAATGAAAATTTTTTCGAGGTGTAACATTCTTCCCCCCTTCAGAACATTCGTCCTCGAATGTTAAGCACTCAGGGATTCTACGAAAATTTCGCCAGAGTTTCATCTATAACATGGAACTACTATCATGTCACAACAACCCATAATAACAACGCCTCACAGGGCCACAACATAATAGCAATTAGAATTTGGCCACACACGACCCAAATGCATAAAAGGAAAACATACATACCTTATGATCTTGACGTCTCATCTTGGCCCTCTTTCGGGGGGTGAAACAAGTGCGGATATTTGGATCCCATGTCATTTCTTCCGCTTCCCATGTCATTTCTTCTCGATTATTATTTCTCCACAAAATCTTAACTGAGGCCACTTCTTTGTTTCTAAGCCTCCGCACTTGCCTATCTAATATGGCAATGGATTTTTTATCATAAGCTAACTTTTACTCGTCACTAAAACATCATTTCTTGGGGACGATCCTAGTAGGATCTCCAACACATTTACGAAGCATCGAGACATGGAAAAGCTGGGTGAAGCCGACTCCAAATCAGGAGGTAGATCTAATTCGTAAGCCACTTTGCCTACTTTGCGCACAACTTCATAAGGCCCAATGTACCGGCGACATAACTTCCCCTTTCTGCCAAATCTCATAACGCCCTTCATTGGCGACACTTTTAAGAATACCCAATCTTTAACTTGGAACTCTAAGTCCCTTCGACGATTATCTGCATAGGACTTTTGACGACTTTGGGCTGCTAACAACCGATCTTGTATGAGCTTAACTTTCTCTATGGCTTGCTGGACCCAGTCTTGTCCTATCAATTTAGCCTCTCCTGTTTCAAACCAGCCAATTGGGGATCTACACTTTTGCCCATATAAAGCTTCATACGGTGCCATTTGAATGCTAGAATGGTAGCTATTATTATAAGCAAATTCAATGAGTGGCAAATGATCATCCCAATTACCTCCAAAATCTAACATGCATGCCCGTAACATATCCTCAAGAGTCTGAATGGTACGCTCAGCTTGTCCATCAGTCTGTGGATGAAATGCCGTGCTAAGGCTCACATGAGTCCCCAAGCCCTCTTGGAAGGACTTCCGAGGTCGTAAGCGAGTACCTCTATCGGAGATAATAGATGCGGAACACCATGAAGTCGCACTATCTCTTTAACATAGAGCTTTGCATAATCTTCTGCCACATACGTCATCCCGGTATCGGTAAGAAATGAGGGCGACTTAGTGAGTCTATCCACAATCACCCATATGGAATCATACTTACGTCGAGAACGGGGCAAGCCTGTAATAAAATCCATGTTAATTACTTCCCACTTCCAAGTTGGGATTTCTATAGCTTGCAACAATCCGCCCGGCTTTTGATGTTCTATCTTCACTTGTTGACAATTGGGACATTGAGCTACAAATTTCGCCACATCTTTCTTCATCCCATTCCACCAATATATAGATTTAAGATCATTATACATTTTCGTTGCTCCAGGGTGGATAGAATAACGGGAACAATGAGCTTCTCTCAATATTTGGTGGCGTAGACTGCCACATTAGGAACACACAACTGCCTCGACATCGGAGAACTCCGTCTCACCGTAATCTCAAATGATGACTCCTCTTTTGCGAGGGAGCATATCTCTGTAATTCTTTAGCATGGGATCTTTGTATTGTCGCTCTTTCACTTCCACTACTAGCGACGAAACTGCTGAATTTTGAATGGTAGTTCCCCTGCTACCTGAGTCCACTACTCGAACTCCTAGGCTAGCTAACTGCTGGAGCTCACGAGCCATTTCTCTTTTCTCTGGTTGTACATCACATAAACTTCCCATAGATCTACGGCTAAGACCATCAGCCACAACATTTTTTCCGGGGTGATATAAAATGTCAACATCATAATCTTTTAGCAATTCCAACCATCGTCGTTGCCGCAAATTCAACTCTTTCTGCTTGAAAATATATTGAAGGCTTTCATGATCTTTGTAGACATCTACATGAACACCGTATAAATAATGTCTCCATATCTTTAATGCATGAATCACTGCAGCCAATTCAAGATCATGGGTTGGATAATTCTTTTCATGTTTTCGCAATTGCCTTGAAGCATATGCAATCACCTTGCCATGTTGCATCAATACACGGCCTAACCCAACGCACGAAGCATCGCAATAAACAACGTAGCCTTCCCGATCCCTTGGAAGTGTTAGGACTGGTGCAGAAGTCAATCTATCCTTTAGCTCTTGAAAACTATGTTCACAAGCATCTGTCCATTGAAACTTAGCTGATTTCTGGGTCAACTTTGTAATGGTGCAGATATAGAAGAAAAACTTTCAACAAACCTCCTGTAATAACCTGCTAAGCCCAGAAAGCTACGAACCTCCGTAGGAGTCGTGGGCCTTGGCCAAGTCTTCACGGCCTCAATCTTTTGGCTATCCACCTGAATACCATTGGCTGAAACAATGTGCCCCAGAAATGTCACTGAGTTCAACCAGAACTCACACTTAGAAAATTTTGCAAACAACTCTCGAGTTTGAAGAACTCTAAGAACAGTACGCAAATGATCCGCATGTTCTGCCTCGGATCTAGAATACACCAAGATATCGTCAATGAATACAATCACAAAAAAATCCAGAAAGGGACTGAACACATCATTCATTAAATCCATAAACACTGCCGGTGCATTAGTTAGCCCAAATGACATTACCCGGAACTCAAAATGGCCATATCTCGTTACGAAGGTCATCTTAGGGATATCTTTCTCCCTAACTCTTACTTGATGATGCCCGGATCTCAAATCTATCTTGGAAAACCATTTGGCACCTTGTAATTGATCAAACAAGTCATCAATCCCCGAAAGAGGATACTTATTCTTAATCGTCACCTTATTCAATAGCCGATAGTCAATGCACATTCTCAAGGAGCCATCTTTCTTTCGAACAAACAATACGGGTGCTCCCTACGCGGATAAACTAGGCCTAATAAAGCCTTTATCAAGCAAGTCTTTCAATTTCTCCTTCAACTCTTTCAATTCTGCGGGAGCCATTCTATAAGGAGGAATAGATATAGGCTTAATGTCTGGCAATACATCAATAGCAATCAATCTCCCACTCGGGAGGAAGGCCTGGAAGCTCTTTCGGGAATACATCCAAAAATTCATTCACTACGGGAACTGACTGAAGAGTCGGCGGTTTAGCTTCTACATCTTGAACTCGCACTAGATGATAAATGCAACCTTTCGTAATCATTTTCCTTACCTTTAGATAGGAAATAAACCTACCCTTTTGTGACGCCGTATTTCCTTTCCATTCTAAAACTAGTTCTCTGAAAATTGGAAGCGAACCATTTTCATTCTATAATCAACATTGGCGTAGCAAGAAGCCAACCAATCCATGCCTATAATGACATCAAAATCCACCATTCTTAACTCATACAAGTCAATCATAGTACAGCGATCACAAATCAAAATTACACAATTTTTATATACTCGGCTAGATATTACCGATTCACCAACGGGTGCAGACACCTCAAAAGGTTTAATCGACTCTAGTTCGATTCTAAACCGACCCACAATATATGGAGTAACATATGACAATGTGGAGCCAGGATCTATCAAAGCATATACATCATGAGAAAGTACCGATAATATACCTGTGACAACATCGGGAGAAGTCTCAAGATCTTGGCGTCCAGCCAAAGCATAAATAGGGTGTTGAGGACCGCTAGAACTGGGGACTCTCCCCCTGCCTCTACCATGGCCGACTGGCGTATGTGAACCGGCCCCATAGGGCGCATGGATGCTTTCGAAGATCCGGCCACCGACCGAAGGTGGGTCCCCCTCTACCACCAACGAGGGGCATCACGCATAACATGGCCTCGGTCGACCACATGAATAGCAAACCTCTCGAACCCCCGCGACCGACCCCAATGTAACTTCCCCACACTGGGAACATCGTGGTACGGGTGGCCTCGCCTGACCCGAATCACCTCTAAACGGGGATCCCGAAAAGCTCTGACTCGATCCGGGATGAGTAGATCTATCAAATCTCTGGCTTGAATACCGTGGAGGTGCACTAGTCATAGAATAGCCCGAATGTCTAGAATTGAAGCGGAGCCTATACTCTAGAGCACTCATGCTCCCTTGTCTCAAATTTAGGAACTTATTGGCCCTAGCTCGCCGAACTTCTGGAGGCAAATAATGTCGGAGAAATGCATCTACAAATTCTTGCCATACCGGAGAAGGTGCATTGGCTCCTCGTAAAGCTATCCAAACCGTGTACCAGTGAACCGCAACATCCCTCAATCTATAGGACGCTAGCTCCACCGATTCGGTGTCCGAAGCATGTATCAACCGAAGCGTCCTCAACATACCATCAATAAAATTCTGAGGGTCCTCATCCAGCTTTGATCCAAAGAATTCCGGAGGGTTCAAACTAATGAAGTCACGGGCTCTTGCACTAACAGCCCTATCACCACCGCCCCGTGCTTTGCCTCGAGTCGGGCAGAACCAATTCAGATCGAAATTAATGGCCTCTTTCACATCTTAGCCTGAAGCACCCGGTGAAGGAAACGGAGGTACTGGAGCTGGGGCTGAGGCTCCCTCATGCTCCTCTAATATGGGTACCGAACGGGAGGACTGAGATTGAGCCGCACTTTGGGACTCACTTTCCTCTTCTACCGGTGGCGGTGCTCTTTCAGCCCGCTTTTCTGCCACCGTCTTGCCCTTTTGGGCCTCTGTAGCCTTTCTTTTTACAGGCATTTCTGAAATACACAACACATTGTTAAGAAACAAGAAGTTCTTACATCACAACTCTATCGCACGATTTCTTATGAAGAAAGAGGTCATTCATTCCTAAAATTCCCGCAGCTTCTTGTTTATAAGTGTGGCGCGCAACACACCCATAACCAAGACTGTCACGGCCCAACCCCGTAGGCCGTGACTAGTGCCCGAGCTGGGCACCCAAACACATTCATCAAACTCGAATCACATATAGATGACCTACGCGTATACAAATATCAGACGCTGTCTCAAATTATCTCAACTATCTCAAACACATCTCAAACATAAACATATATATATATATATATATATGAAGCCGGCAAGGCTATCAAATGGCGCATCGGCCCCAAAACATATACAAATGCCCCATTGACAAGGCTGCCACGGCGAATAGGATCGCCCGAACATATAACATACGAACACACACATACGGATAGGCCTAACCCACATATACGTCTACAGACCTCTAAACCGACCAACAGAATCATATGTCGGGACAGGGCCCCGCCTTACCCCTGAACAAACAAATACATAAGCCACGAACGAATATGTACCAAAAGGTGGGCTCCGGAATAAGGAGCACTCCAAGACCGCTGATGGGAATCCTAAGCCGGCGGATCACCAAAATCGTATCCGTACACATAGGGCATAAAAGCGACCCCGAAGAGAGGGGTCTACGAAATATGTACTGAGCATGTAAAGCATAGAATACCATAAACAAAATCGTACTGAAACGAGGAGGACAGAAAAGTAGCATAATAACCAGAAAATCATAACACTTGCCTTTGAAACATAAATCATACGTATCCATTTCATATACAGCTCATCACGGGACTGAGAAATAGAGTCAGAAAATCATCTCGTACACATGCATAGATATATCGTGCCCGACCCCAGTGAGGGGCGCGGTAAGTAAAGCCATCAAATACATATACATATAACGTGCCCCGGCCCTTTAATGAGGGACGCGGTAAGTAAAATCATCATATCATGTACATATAACGTGCCCCGGCCCTTTAATAAGGGACGCGGTGAGTAAAATAATCATATCATATACATATAACGTGCCCCGGCCCTCTAGTCAGGGATGCGGTGAATGAAGTCATCATATGCCATCCTGGCCACCTCCCCATATCATCATATCATTATCATATCATATAACATGCCCCGGCCCTCTCTGTGAGGGGCGCGGTGAATCATACTTTGTAGAATCGTGCACGAATACGTGCCGGGCCCGGACGCGAAAAGAGATTATAATAGCTCGTACGAGCAGAGTAGTGAGAAGCCATATACACAAATCATCATCACAGACTCAACAACATAATCAAACGAAATCTCATTTAAAAGCTAAATAACAGTCAAGTCAAGTTCCTTCCGAAAATCATTCGAGAACATATCAAGTAGTACTTTGGAAATTGTAGGTACGTGTCAAGATCATATGACATAGCTTGTGGAAGTCAAAAACATAGTCGTCATTACAGACTCAATAGAATAGTCGAAGCGAACTATTATTTCAAAACCAAGACAAACGTCAAATCGAATTTTCTTTCGAATACCACTCGGGAACATATCAATCTGAACTTCGGAAACTATAGTTATGTATCAAAATCATATGCGTGAGATCATTATCATAAACTCAAAAGGTAAGTAAATTGATCGTACTTGAAATCGGGATCATAATCATCTCATTTTCTTTCAGAGGTACATAAAGGAAAGTTGCGGGACCCACGGACGGGTGTCGACCCGAGCCGGGCCCGCCTATGGAAAACATAATCATCATACATCATGGAATCATTTTTGAGCATATCGAAGCGATCCGGTTCTGTCTGTGAAAGTTACGGACTTTCGTAGTTTTCGGAATCATTTAGGAACAAAACTCTTTTAAAAACCAACCTTTTATGCAACTTTTGAAACGTAGTCATACCAAAGCCATAGGAGCCAATATTTCATCATATCATGCATACGAAGACGAAGAAACAAATAATAATCACAGACATGGTCGGATCGCGAGAGTAGAATTTCCTCGAGGCTCGTATCATAGCCTATTTATGACTAAGGCATGCCAAAAGAAGGAAGGGTTGCGCTTTATATACCTCAAACGCTCTCCAAGCTACTCCAAATTCAAGATAATGTCAACCTACGCCTCGGGATCTCCAAGGTCTACAAATACGTCATAATATGCCAAACATTAGCTATGGACGTTTAGGCATTTAATTCCAAATTAGCCCTTAATTCTACAGAAATTTGGGCAGCATTTCCCCTGTAAATAGGCCAACCCCGAGAATTTAACTCAGCCAAATCAACAACAACAACAACAACAACAACAACCAACCTAGCAACATTAATAAACAATCCGAAAAGCAATATAACATTAGTAACCCCCTTTTTCATCATTCAACAACATTCATAATATTCAATTCGACGGCTTACCTTCAAGCCAACATCAATGCTTATACATTCGAATACTAACCCGAACCCCTACCAACAATATTCAAAGACATTTTAGACAATTCATACAATATTTCCAGCAATCCAACAAAGGCTCCTATTTGCCCGAAAACAGCCCCAAACCCGAGAACACATCCATAACACATCCCTCATTTCCAAATCATGGTTTGCACCAACAATCCACATTCTAACAATGTCATTCTCTTTAATACAAAAATTACATTAAATACACATGATTCTCCAAATCAGCCCATACAATTACAACATCAATCTTGAGTCATTAAACTCTCATTTCCAACATAGAATTCATAACGACAACATTCAAAATTCCAAATAGAATTAATCCGTTCTTGTCATATAATATGACCTATATTCGGCCACACTACACATATACATATTTTGTTGATTCTCATTCTTTTCTTCACACTACAATAATCAAAACATGCTAACTAGACCTTAATTCATTGCTTCAACACAACACAACACACACACACTTACACGGCCATACACTACACACACAACCTCAACTCCAACATGCCATGTTTCATGAATTTCCTCCATTTTAACATACTACAACATACATACAACCTTTATAACACATAAAACATAATTAAATCTCACCTTTCTTCTTCAACTCCACAAATAGGCTAGGGTTTGCGATCTACACAACGGATGATTGGATGACCCGAACAACACTTCCACGTTACTTAGGGACCTCAAATTAGTGGGTTTGCATCAAAGAAATAATTTTAGGGTGGCTAGTTTTGGACTTGGAATTTTCAAGGGTTGGCCGAGAGCCTCCCTATGTTCTTCAACTTCTTGCTCTTTTTTTTCTAAGTGAAGTGAATGGAAAAGATGACTACTTGGTCATCTTTTAAGCTTATATGAATATTGCACAAGTGTCCTTGGCCCACACATGGGTTGGACCAATTAAAATTGGCCACAACATGTGTGGGACCTTTTTACAAGCCACACGGCCACAAGGCCTCAATTGCATGATATTCAACTTCCAAATATTCTACTTTTGGTCCCAAATTTTCCTAGATGTTCCATGCCAACAAATTCATGAACAACTTATGTCTCAAAATAAAATCGAAGGTCAAAAGTCTCAACTTTGCATCCCGGAATGGTTTTGTCTCTAGCTTATCATAGTTAGACCGGATTGTCCCAACGTACAAAAATGAGGGATATAACAAAGACTCTACTAGACACGGCTCGTAGACACACCCTAGGACTGAACTACTCTGATACCAATTTTGTCACGACCCAACCGGAGGGCTGCGACGAGCACCCGGTGCTATCCCACCCGGGCACCCCTTAACATACTTGCACGTCATAACTAGGTGAGCCGTATAGTAAATCATGCTTTTCATTCATCATCATTCTAGCCTCATTGGGCAACAACACATCTATGCCATCATTAACATCTATGCCCATATAAATGTGCATAAGCCGATAAGGCTACCAAAGTAATATCCCAAAATATAAGCCAACAAGGCCAAACATATCTAATTATATACACATGTCTACGAGCCTCTAAGAAGAATTCGTCATATCATAACATATGGGCGGGACAGAACCCCGCCGTGCCCATAAATATGTACACAAAAGAATCTATACCAAAAGCTACAGCTCCGAATGAAATGGAGCTCCGCTATGTAGTCCCTGATAAATCTAGCTATGGATCAAGTCTGTCTCCCGGGCCACCTGCGGACATGACGCAGCATCCACAAACAAAAGGAAGTCAGCACGAAGAATGTACTGAGTATGTAAAGCACGATCAATATCAATGTGAAAGCACAATGGATAACATATGAAATATCATAAGATGGGAGATAATAGCATCATCGTCATAGCACTTACTTGCTTTCCATAGGGACGTTCCATTTCTATTCGTATTCATGCACATACATCCATATCCGTACTCATTTACCTTTTGTGTCCATTTCCATATTCGTATTCATATTTCTATTCATACTCATGTTCATATCATATACATTACATATACATAGCCTTTACTTGGCATTTACATATTCTTAACATATTCGTACTCATATTGATGTCATATACATAGCATTTATATAGCATACCCGACCACATAGGTTCGGTGTTTCACATAGCTGGCCCTACCAAGGCTCAGTGTCATACCTGGCCCTACCAAGGCTCAGGGTTATCCGTACCCAACTGCAGTGGTGCGCGCGCATCGTCATAAATAGATATATACGTATACATATTCACTATATTCTACCCGGCCACATCAGCTCGGGGTTCACATTAGCCACTCATGGGCACACATACATATAAGATCATATTTATCTTTAGCCTTCTTACTATCGTCATTCGTTACATTCTATCCTTAGAGGATTACTCGTCACGTAAGAACTTAGTGCAATCGTATCATATTGCGCATTATAAGCTTCATAGCTTCTAGAGATAGGATCATTGGAGAATATCGTAGACTCATAGAAGGATAATATTTGTCCAAAGAACCATGACTTATGAAAGAAGGGTTAGCCTTACATACCTTTCCGCTCAACTATTCTACACTTGTACGTTCTTCTTCAAGGCCCTCGTTCTACCTTCATTGAAGTGTATACTCATATTAGATAATGGATGGCTTAGCATTCATGACTAATTCTAGAGAAAATCAGACAGCAACTCCTTTATTTATACGACTTCCTCCATATCATATATCAATTCCCAAACATCACTAACAACATTCACAATATCATCACAATAGCCTTTAGTCAACTACATTACTCTTACTTCACCATTCACTCCAATTCATCCATATTCATAGTCATATCACATAATTCCGTTCATTCATATTCAAGGTCTATCCAACGTTCTCAACATCATTTATAACATGATTATATTCATAATGTATCAAGAATCATAACTCATTCCAAACATTTACTCAAAAGTAGCACTATTGTACATTCATGACCCATTTCTTATATTCTTTTGCAATCCAAGTGTTTTCAACTGTCAAATACTTTAAAAAACATGGAAACATCATAAAACTTATCTTAGAAGGTGTAGGAATGAACCTCGGGTGCAAATACCTCACTTGAGCAAAACCCTAGTTTTTCCTTCACTTGGATTTCTTGCTTTGGATGAACTTTAATGGGTTCTTATACTTTCTTCACTTGGGTTGATGAAGTTGAACACTAATTTCTCTTGAAAACTTGTGGGATAAATGTGGAGAGATGTTTTAGAGAGAAGGGGAGTGAAAGGTGAAATGAAATAAATGAAACTTGGATCCCTTATTAAATACACAAATTTGTCCCGACCAGAACATACGGACCAACTTACGGTCCGTATATTTTTCACTGGCCATATGTCTGGACCGTATGTTTGGTCCAGTGAGGTGTGCCATTCTGGGCTGAACCTACGGCTGGACATACGGTCCGTGAATTTTATACGGCCAGTATATCTGGCCGTATAATGTCCAAAGGATCCCGAACTTGTTCTCGTCGACTTGTTTGATCTCCAATCCTTATGGAACCTTCTTGGCACTTGTCTAACACCTCAATACCAACCTAAGGGACATTATAACTCTTCTCCAAAATAACTTTAAGTCACCATTAACTCGTTACTCATAAATTCTTTCCGATCCTTATCGTAAGCCTTGCCTTCTCTTGGCAATCTTTCTCGTCTAACTTCGAATGTTTTTGAAATCTTACTTAAGGTAGTCAAATGCTATTTCTTATCGAGACACCATATACTCCATACTCTTCGCTAGTCTATTCACTGTGCAACAACGAAAAATTTTTCGAGGTGTAACACTCATGTGAGCCTTAGCAAGGCATTTCATCCACAGACTGATGGACAAGCTGAACGTACCCTTCAGACTCTTGAGGATATGTTACGGGCATGCATGTTAGATTTTGGAGGTAATTGGGATGATCATTTGCCACTCATTGAATTTGCTTATAATAATAGCTACCATTCTAGCATCTAAATGGCACCGTATGAAGCTTTATATGGGCGAAAGTGTAGATCCCCAATTGGGTGGTTTGAAACAGGAGAGGCTAAATTGATAGGGCCAGACTTGGTCCAGCAAGCCATAGAGAAAGTTAAGCTCATACAAGATCGGTTGTTAGCAGCCCAAAGTCGTCAAAAGTCCTATGCGGATAATCATCGAAGGGACTTAGAGTTCCAAGTTAAAGATTGGGTATTCTTGAAAGTGTCGCCAATGAAGGGCGTTATGAGATTTGGCAGAAAGGGGAAGTTAAGTCCCCGATACATTGGGCCTTATGAAGTTGTATGCAAAGTAGGCAAAGTGTCTTACGTATTAGATCTACCTCCTGATTTGGAGTCAGTTCATCCAGTTTTCCATGTCTCGATGCTTCGTAAATGTGTTGGAGATCCTACTAGGATCATCCCAGTAAATGATGTTCAGGTAACAAAAAAGTTAGATTATGATGAAAAACCCATTGCCATAGTAGATAGGCAAGTACGGAGGCTTAGAAACAAAGAAGTAGCCTCAGTTAAGATTTTGTGGAGAAATAACAATCGAGAAGAGATGACATGGAAAGCAAAAGAAATCATGAAATCCAAATATCCGCACTTATTCCAGCCCCCGGAAGAGGGCCAAGATGAGACATCAAGATCATAAGGTATGTATGTTTTCCTTTTATGCATTTAGGTCGTGTGTGGCCAAATTGTATTGCTATTATGTTGTGGCCCTGTGAGGCATTGTTATTGTAGGTTGTTGTGACAGGATGGTAGTGTCATATTATAGGGGAAACTCTGGCAAAATTTTCGTAGAATCCCCGAGTGCCCAACATTCGAGGACGAATGTTCTTAAGGGGTGGAGAATGTTACACCTTGGAAAATTTTTTGTTGATGCACAGTAAATAGACTAGCGAAGAGTGCAAAGTATATGGTGTTTCAATAAGTAAGAAATAGCATTTGATGACCTTAAGTAAGATTTCAAAGACATTCGATGTTAGACGAGAAAGATTACCAAGCGAAGGCAAGGCTTACGATAAGTATCGGAAAGAATTTATGAGCGACGAGTTAATGATGACTTAAAGATGTTTTGAAGAAGATTTATAACATCCCTTAGGTTGGTATTGAGGTGTTAGACAAGTGCCAAGAAGGTTCCATAAAGATTGGAGATCAAACGAGTCGACGAGAACAAGTTCGGGATCACTGGACATTATACGGCCAGACATACTGGCCGTATAAAATTCACGGACCGTATGTCCAGCCGTAGGTTCAGACCAGAATGGCACACCTCACTGGACCAAACATACGGTCCAGACATTCGGCTTGATGAAAAATATACGGACCGTATGTTGGTCCGTATGTTCGTCGGGACAGATTTGTGTATTTAATAAGGGATCCAAGTTTCATTTATTTCATTTCACCTTTCACTCCCCTTCTCTCTAAAACATCTCTCCACATTTCTCTCACAATTTTTCAAGAGAAATTAGTGTTCAACTTCATCAAACTAAGTGAATCAAGTATAAGAACCCATTAAAGTTCATCCAAAGCAAGAAATCCAAGTGAAGGAAAAACTAGGGTTTTACAAAAGTGAGGTATTTGCACCCGAGGTTCATTCCTACACCTTCTAAGGTAAGTTTTATGATGTTTCCATGTTGTTTAAAGTATTTCGAATTTAAAATGCTTGGATTGCAAAAGAATATAAGAAATGGGTCATGAATGTACAATAGTGCCACTTTTGAGTAAATGTTTGGAATGAGTTATGATTCTTGATACATTATGAATATAATCATGTTATAAATGATGTTGAGAATGTGGGATAGACATTGTATATGAATGAACGTAATCATGTGATATGACCATGAATATGGATGATTGGGAATGAATTGAGAAGTAAGAATAATGTAAGTGATTAAAGGCTATCGTATGACGTTATGATATGATATTAATGATGGTTGGGAGTTGATATGTGATACGAGGGAAGTTGTATAAATAAAAGAGATGCTGTCCAATTTTCCCTAGCTTTAGTCATGAATGCTAAGCTATAAATTCTCTAATGTTAGTATGCACTTTAATGAAGGTAGAAACGTGAGCATTGAAGAAGCTCGTGCAAGCAATAGAATAGTTGAACGGAAAGGTATGTAAGGCTAACCCTTCTTTCATAAGGAATGGTTCTTTGGCCAAATATTATCCTTCTATGAGTCTACGATATTCTCCAATGATCCTATCTCTAGAAGCTATGAAGCTTATAATGCTCAATATGATACGATTGCACTAAGTTCTTACGCGACGAGTAATCCTCTAAGGATAGACTGTAATGAATGACGATAGTAAGAAGGCTAAAGATAAATATGAGCTTATATGTATGTGTGCCCACGAGTGGCTAATGTGAACCCCGAGCTGATGTGGCTGGGTAGAATATAGTGAATATGTATACGTATATATCTATATATGACGATGCACGCGCACCACTGCAGTTGAGTACGGATAACCTTGAGCCTTGGTAGGGCCAGGTATGACACTGAGCCTTGGTAGGGCTAGCTATGTGGAACACCGAACCTATGTGGTCGGGTATGCTATATCAATGCTATGTATATGACATCAATATGAGTACGAACATGTTAATGATATGTAAATGCCCAATAAAGGCTATGTGTATATAGTATATATGATATGAGCAGGAGTATGTAAGGAAATATGAATATGAATACGAAAATGGATACGAAAGGTAATTGAGTACGGATATGAATGTATGTACACGAATACGCAATAGAAATGGAACGTCCCTATGGAAAGCAAGTAAGTGCTATGACGATGATGCTATTATCTCCCATCTTATGCTATTCCATATGTTATCTATTATGCTTTCACATTGATATTGATCAGGCTTTACATACTCAGTACATTCTTCGTACTGACGTCCTTTTGTTTGTGGACGCTGCGTCATGCCCGCGGTGGCCGGGAGACAGACTTGATCCATAGCTAGATTTCTCAGGGACTACATAGCGGAGCTCCATTTCATTCGGAGCTGCAGCTTTTGGTATAGATTCTTTTGTGTACATATTTATGAGTACGGCGGGGTCCTGTCCCGCCCATATGTTATGATATGACGTATTCTTCTTAGAGGCTCATAGACATGTTTATATAGTTAGATATGTTTGGCCTTGTCAGCTTATATTTTGGGATATTACTTTGGTAGCCTGGTTGGCTTATGTACATTTATATGGGCATAGATGTTAATGATGACATAGATGTGTTGTTACCCAATGAGGCTAGAATGATGATGAATGAAAAGCATGATTTAGTATGTGGCTCACCTAGTTATGATGTGAAAGTATGTTAAGGAGTGCCAGGGTGGGATAGCACTGGGTGCTCGTGGCGGCCCTCCCGGTTGAGTCGTGACAAAAGTGGTATCAGAGCAGTTCAGTCCTAGGGTGTGTCTACGAGTAGTGTCTAGTAGAGTCTTGGTTATGGGTGTGTTGCACGCCACACTTATAAACAAGAAGCTGCGGGTATTTTAGGAATGAATGACCTTCTTTCTTCATAAGAAATCGTGCGATAGAGATGTGATATAAGAACTTCTTGTTTCTTAACAATGTGTTGTGTATTTCAGAAATACCTGTAAAAAGAAAGGCTACAGCGGCCCAAAAGGGCAAGTCGGTGGCAGAAAAGCAGGCTGAAAGAGCACCGCCACCGGTAGAAGAGGAAAGTGAGTCCCAAAGTGCGGCTCAATCTCAGTCCTCCCGTTCAGTGCCTATATTAGAGGAGCGTGAGGGAGCTTCAGCCCCAGCTCCAGCACCTCCGGTTCCTCCACCGGGTGCTTCAGGCCAAGATGTGAAAGAGGCCATTAATCTACTGACTCAATTGGTTGTTGCCCAGACTCAAAGGCAAAGCACAGGGCAAGGTGATAGGGCTGTCAGTGCAAGAGCCCGTGACTTCATTAGTTTGAACCCTCCAAAATTCTTTGGATCAAAGCCGGATGAGGACCCTCAGAATTTTATTAATGGTATGTTGAGGACGATTCGATTGATACATGCTTCGGACACCGAATCGGTAGAGCTAGCGTCCTATAGATTGAGGGATGTTGCAGTTCACTGGTACACGGTTTGGATAGCTTCACGGGGAGCCAATGCACCTCCTCCGGTATGGCAAGAATTTATAGATGCATTTCTCCGACATTATTTGCCTCCAGAAGTTCGGCGAGCTAGGGCCGATAAGTTCCTAAATTTGAGACAAGGGAGCATGAGTGCTCTAGAGTATAGTCTCCGCTTCAATTCCTTAGCTAGGTATGCTTCGGCCATGGTAGCGGATATGGGTGATCGAGTGCACCGGTTTGTGAAAGGCCTAGGGCCATATTTGATGGATAGATGCTGGACTGCGTCCCTTCAAGACAATATGGATATTGCACGCATCCAAGCCTATGCTCAGAATTTTGAAGAGAGCCTACAACAACAAAGAAGTGAACGTGAGCATGACAGAGGGCATAACAAGAGGGCTAGATCTTCGGGTCCGATGAGTGAGTATAGAGGCGGGCACAGACAACAGTCTTCTAGACATTCGGGCTATTCTATTACTAGTGCGCCACCACGGTATTTAGGCCAGAGATTCGATAGATCTACTCATCCCGGACCGAGTCAGAGCTTTTCGGGATCCCAGTTTAGAGGTGACTCGGGTCAGGCGAGGCCACCCGTACCATGATGTTCCCAGTGTGGGAAGTTACATTGGGGTCAGTGCAGATTGGGGACCGAGGTTTTCTATTGATGTGGTCGACCAGGCCATATTATGCGTGATTGCCCCTCAGTTAGTGGCAGAGGCAGAACCCAGCCTTTAGGGTCGGTAGCCGGATCTTCAGCATCTATGTGCCCTATTGGGCCAGGTTCACATGCGCCAGTCGGCCATGGTAGAGGCAGGGGGAGAGTCCCCAGTTCTAGCGGTCCTCAGCACCGTATTTATGCTTTGGATGGACGCCAAGATCTTGAGTCTTCTCCTGAAGTTGTCACAGGTATATTATCGGTAGTTTCTCATGATGTATATGCTTCGATAGATCTTGGCTCCACATTGTCATATATTACTCCGTATATTGCGGGTCGGTTTAGAATCAAACCAGAGTTGATTAAACCTTTTGAGGTGTCCACACCCGTCGGTGAATCAGTAATAGCTAGCCGAGTATATAGAAATTATGTAATTGTGATTTGTGATCGCCGTACTATGATTGACTTGTATGAGTTAAGAATGGTGGATTTTGATATCATTATGGGCATAGATTGGTTGGCTTCTTGCTACGCTAATGTTGATTGTAGAATGAAAATGGTTCGCTTCCAATTTTCGGGAGAACCAATTTTAGAATGGAAAGGAAATACGGTGTCACCAAAGGGTAGGTTTATTTCCTATCTAAAGGCAAGGAAAATGATTACGAAAGGTTGCATTTATTATCTAGTGCGAGTTCAAGATGTAGAAGCTGAACCGCCGACTCTTCGATCGATTCCGTAGTGAATGAATTTTTGGATGTATTCCCGAAAGAGCTTCCAGGCCTTCCTCCCGAGCGGGAGATTGATTTTGCTATTGATGTTTTGCGAGACACAAAGCCTATATCTATTCCTCCTTATAGAATGGCTCCCGCAGAATTGAAAGAGTTAAAGGAGCAATTGAAAGACTTGCTTGATAAAGGCTTTATTAGGCCTAGTTCATCCCCGTAGGGAGTACCCGTATTGTTTGTTCGAAAGAAAGATGGCTCCTTGAGAATGTGCATTGACTATCAGCAATTGAATATGGTGACGATTAAGAATAAGTATCCTCTTTCGAGGATTGATGACCTGTTTGATCAATTACAAGGTGCCAAATGATTTTCCAAGATAGATTTGAGATCCGGGTATCATCAAGTGAGAGTTAGGGAGAAAGATATCCCTAAGACAGCTTTTAGAACAAGGTATGGCCATTTTGAGTTCCGGGTAATGTCATTTGGGCTAACTAATGCACCGGCAGTGTTTATGAATTTAATGAATGATGTGTTCGGGCCCTTTCTAGATTTGTTTTTGATTATATTCATTGACGATGTCTTGGTGTATTCTAGATCCGAGGCAGAACATACGAATCATTTGCGTACTGTTCATAGAGTTCTTCAAACTCGAGAGTTGTTTGAAAAATTTCTAAGTGTGAGTTCTGGTTGAACTCAGTGACATTTCTGGGGCACATTGTTTCAGCCAATGGTATTCAGGTGGATAGCCAAAAGATTGAGGCCGTGAAGACTTAGCCAAGGCCCACGACTCCTACGGAGGTTCGTAGCTTTCTGGGCTTAGCAGGTTATTACAGGAGGTTTGTTGAAAGTTTTTCTTCTATATGTGCACCACTTACAAAGTTGACCCAGAAATCAACTAAGTTTCGATGGACAAATGCTTGTGAACGTAGTTTCCAAGAGCTAAACGATAGATTGACTTCTGCACCAGTCCTAACACTTCCAGAGGGATTGGAAGGCTACGTTGTTTATTGCTATGCTTCAGGCGTTGGGCTAGGCTGTGTATTAATGCAACATGGCAAGGTGATTGCATATGCTTCAAGGCAATTGCGAAAACATGAAAAGAATTATCCAACCCATGATCTTGAATTGGGTCAGTGTGATTCATGCATTAAAGATATGGAGACATTATTTATACGGTGTTCATGTAGATGTCTACACAGATCATAAAAGCCTTCAATATATTTTCAAGCAGAAAGAGTTGAATTTACAGCAACGACGATGGTTGGAATTGCTAAAAGATTATGATATTGACATTTTATATCACCCCGGAAAGGCAAATGTTGTGGCTGATACTCTTAGCCGCAGGTCTATGGGAAGTTTATGTGATGTACAACCAGAGAAAAGAGAAATGGCTCGTGAGCTCCAGCAGTTAGCTAGCCTAGGAGTTCGAGTAGTGGACTCAGGTAGCAGGGGAACTACCATTCAAAATTCAGCAGCCTCGTCGCTAGTGGTGGAAGTGAAAGAACGACAATACGAAGATCCCATGCTAGTGCAAAGATGACAGAGATACACTCCCTCAGAAAGAGGAGTCATGATATGAGATTACAGGAGACGGAGTTCTCCGATGTCGAGACAAATTGTGTGTTCCTAATGTGGCAGATCTTCGCCATCAAATATTGAGAGAAGCTCATTGTTCCCGTTATTCTATCCACCCCGGAGCAACGAAAATGTATAATGATCTTAAATTCATGTATTGGTGGAATGGGATGAAGAAAGATATAGCGGAATTTGTAGCTCAATGTCCCAATTGTCTACAAGTGAAAATCAAGCACCAAAAGCCGGGCGGATTCTTGCAAGCAATAAAAATCCCAACTTGGAAGTGGGAAGTAATTAACATTGACTTTATTACAGGCTTACCCCGTTCTTGACGTAAGTATGATTCTATATGGGTGATTGTGGATAGACTCACTGAGCCAGCTCATTTCTTACCAGTCAGAACGACATATGTAGCAGAAGATTATGTAAAGCTCTATGTTAAAGAGATAGTGCGACTTCATGGTGTTCCAGTATCTATTATCTCCGATAGAGGTACTCAGTTCACGGCTAATTTCTAGAAGTCCTTCCAACAGGGTTTGGGGACTCATTGTCACGACCCAACCGGAGGGCCGCGACGAGCACCCGGTGCTATCCCACCCGGGCACCCCTTAACATACTTTCACATCATAACTAGGTGAGCCGCATACTAAATCATGCTTTTCATTCATCATCATTCTAGCCTCATTGGGAAACAACACATCTATGTCATCATTAACATCTATGCCCATATAAATGTGCATAAGCCGATAAGGCTACCAAAGTAATATCCCAAAATATAAGCCGACAAGGCCAAACATATCTAACTATTTACACATGTCTACGAGCCTTTGAGAAGAATACGTCATATCATAACATATGGGCGGGACAGGACCCCGCCGTGCCCATAAATATGTACACAAAAGAATCTATACCAAAAGCTGCAGCTCCGAATGAAATGGAGCTCCGCTATGTAGTCCCTGAGAAATCTAGCTATGGATCAAGTCTGTCTCCCTGTCCACCTGCGGGCATGACGCAGCGTCCACAAACAAAAGGACGTCAGCACGAAGAATGTACTGAGTATGTAAAGCACGATCAATATCAATGTGAAAGCATAATAGATAACATATGAAATATCATAAGATGGGAGATAATAGCATCATCGTCATAGCACTTACTTGCTTTCCATAGGGACGTTCCATTTCTATTTCGTATTCGTGTACATACATCCATATCCGTACTCATTTACCTTTCGTGTCCATTTCCATATTTGTATTTGTTATATCCCGCATATTTGTACATTGGAATAATCCGGATTAACTATGATAAGTTAGGGACAAAACTATTCCGGGATACAAAGTCGGGATTTTTGACCTTCGATTTTATTTTGAGACATAAGTTGTTCATGAATTTGTTGGTATGGAACAATTAGGAATATTTGGGACCAAAAGTGATATAATTGGAAGTTGGTAAATCATACAATTTTTGGCCCTTAGCCGTGTAGAATTGGGGTGGTGCCCACCCATTTTGTGTTCAATTTTTATTGCTCCAACACATGGTGTGGGCCAAGGACACTTGGGCACTTCATATAATAGCACAAAGATGAGTTCTAAGTCATTCATCTCATTTCCAACACTTAGAAAAAAAAAAAACAAGAAGTGAAGAACAAAGGGAGGCTCTCGGCCAACCCCCATAAATTTGAAGTTCAATTCTAGCCACTCCAAAAATATTTCTTTGGTGCTAATCCACTAATTGGAGGTCCCTAAGTAGCGTGGAAGTGTTGTTGGAGCGATCAACCCGCTAGTTTTCATTATCGTAAACCCTAGCCTATTGTGAAGTTGAAGGAAGAAAGGTAAGATTTGATCATGTTTTATGTGTTATAAAGGTTGTATGCATGTTGTAGTATGTTAAAATGGGTGAAAATCATGAAATATAGTAAGTTGGAATTGAGGCCATATGAGTGAGGTTTGGCCGTGTGGTGTGTGTGTGGTGTTTAAGTGATGAATTAAGTTCTATGTAGTATGTTAATTGTTGTAGAGTGGAAAAATGAATGAGAATTATCCATATATGCATGTTGGTATGTTGGCCGAAAATGGGTCATATTATATGACAATGAACGCATTAATATTGCTTATCGTTTAGTTGTTGTCGTTATGAATTCTATGTCGACGATAATAGTTTAATGACTCAAATTGATATCGTAAGTGTTGTGGACTGATTTGGAGATTATTGTGCATTTGATGTAATTTGTATATTGATGAGAATAGCATTGTTAGAATGTGAATTGTTGGTGCAAATCATGATTTGGAAATGAGGAATGTGTTATAGTTGAGGCTCTCGGGTTTGGGCAGTTTTCGGGTGAGTGGGAGTATCATTTGGGATGTTTGGAATGTTGTATGAATTGCTTGGAATGTCTTTGAATATTGTTGGTATGGGTTCGGGTTAGTATTTGAATGTATAAGCGTCGATGTTGGCTTGAAGGCAAGCCGTCGAATTGAATTTATGAATGTTGTTGAATGATGGAAAAGAGAGTTATTATTGTTGTATTGCCTTTCGGATTGATTATTAATGTTGCTGGGTTGGTTGTTGTTGTTGTTGTTGTTGATTTGGCCGAGGTTAAATTCTTGGGGTGGCCTTATTTACGGGGGAAATGCTGCCCAATTTCTGTGAATTAAGGGCTAAATTGGAATTAAATGCCCAAATGTCTCTAGCTAATGTTTGGCATATTATGGCTTGTTTGTAGACCTTGGGCAGCCCGAGACGTAGGTTGGATTTATCTTGAGTTTGAGCTAGCGTTGAGTGCGTACGAGGTATGTAAAGCCCCATTCTTTCTTCTTTGGCATGCCTTAGTTACAAATAGGCTATGACACGAGCCTCGAGGAAATTCTATTCTCGCAATCCGAGCATGTTTATGACTCTTATTCGCTTCTTGGAAATTCGTATGTTGATATGATGAAATATTGGCTTTTATGTCTTTGAAATATTTGATTTTCAACTTTTGCACAAAAAGTTTGTTTTAAAAAGTTCCGTAACTACGAACGCTCGTATCTTTCCACGAAGAAGGCTCGGATTGCCTCGATATGCTCGCAGAGATTGTATGATGTATGATAAGTATGTTTTCGTAGGCGGGCCCGACTCGGTCAACACCGTCCGTGGGCCCGCAACTCTTCTTTGTAATTCGATGACTTGTGACAAAATATGATATGACTAATATTCCGATTTTAAGTATGATCATTTTTTACTTATCTTTTGAGTCTACGATAATGATTTTATGCATATGGTTACTCACGACTCCGTTCGTGCATTCTATTATATCTTTCGCCGAGTCCGGGCCGGTTCTTGTCGTCACGCTGTTATACTCCGGTGTTATGCTGTGTTATGGTTCGCCGAGCACCTCGCTAGAGGGCCGGGTTCCGCTATATTTGGTGTTATGCTGTGTATGATATATGACGGGGATACGGAGATTTGAAACCTTCTGGTGTTATGCTGTGTTATGGCGCCATCGACGGGCGGGCGACCATATTTTCTGAGCCTTATGCATGACTTGTATTTTTTTTGAAAGTAAACATTTTGATATTTTGGAAACACATTTACTTTCTGTACTTCTGTTCGAGTATGATTCAGGTTTGTATACTATATCTTACGCACATACTCGGTACATATTTATCTTCGACCCCCTTTCTTCGAAGTTTCCGTTTTTATGCCGCAGTAACATGCACTTTGGTGATCCACCTGTTTAGGACACCACTATTACTGCTGTTCAGTGCTCCCATTCCGAGCCATATTTTGGTATATATCCGTTCGTTGCATTTGTATATATTTATTCGGGAGTACGGCGGGCCACAATACCGTCATATGATTCTTTTGTCTGTTTAAGTGCTCGTGGACATGTTTGTGGGTTATGCCCATTCTGTACAGTTGTGTTTGTATGTTATTTGTTAGGCGATCCCGTTCGCCAGTGGCAGCCTAAAATCGGCTTGCAATTGTATATGTTTTTGAACCGTTGCGCCATTTGATAATTGCTCGCCTTTGATATATATACGATTGTGTTTGAGATGTGTTTGCGACAGTCGATATAATAAAGGCAGCGTTTGATATTTGTGTACGTATAAGCCATCTGTTTGCGACTCGGATTTGTGATTTGCGCTTGGGTGCCCAATTCGGGCACTAGTCACGGCCTACGGGGTTGGGTCGTGACAGTATTAATATTTCTATTCATACTCATGTTCATATCATAGACATTACATATACATAGCCCTTACTTAGCATTTACATATTCTTAATATATTCGTACTCATATTGATGTCATATACATAGCGTTTATATATAGCATACCCGACCACATAGGTTCGGTGTTTCACCTGCTTGACCCTACCAAGGCTCGATGTCATACCCGGCCCTACCAAGGCTCGAGGTTATCCGTGTCAACTGCGGTGTGCGCGCTCATCGTCATATATAGATATATACGTATACATATTCACTATATTCTTTACCCGGCTACATCAGCTTGGGGTTCATTTTACCCACTGGGCACACATACATATAAGCTCATATTTATCTTTAGCCTTCTTACTATCGTCATTCATTACATTCTATCCTTAGAGCATTACTCGTCGCGTAAGAACTTAGTGCAATCCTATCATATTGAGCATTATAAGTTTCATAGCTTCTAGAGATAGGATCATTGGAGAATATCGTAGACTACTGTTAGAAGGATAATATTTGGCCAAAGAACCATGCCTTGTATGAAAAGAAGGTTAGCCTTACATATATGCATCAACTATTCTACACTTGTACGTTCTTC